>NC_142414.1:27681885-27811885 GCF_059516105.1 Syngnathus floridae | reverse complement strand
TACCCAACCGTACAGCCAGTACCGGCGGCCACTGCGCCCGATACGCACACTGCGCACTTAGCGTGAGGCCTCGCGTGACCTCATCATTCTGTCACGTGTATTAACTTGTCTCGACGAGTAGCGCCGTATGGCTCGCAGCAGCGTGTCGTCGAAGAGTAGACTCGTAGCCGCAAAGATGTCGCAGTATTTGAAATCAGGTCATGGAAAAAGAAAGAGGTTGTCAGGAATGAGTTGAGCCAGGGCAACCAAATGCAGCTTGAACCAGGGTTTATTGAAGGGAAAGGGAGTTGGAAGGGAGGCAGGTGGGGAACCGAAGACACAAACAGGAGATAGACTCACGGCCAGCAAACAGACAGACCGACCGACAGAAGTCCACTTAGACAAGGCTAAAATTCTGACCGTGAGCCTCCAGACAGACCGGGGGGAAACCAGACGACAGGGACGGAACAGAACAGTCGACACCGACAGGGAGAAACAGACGGGCAGTGCTTAAATACACAAGGTAACAGAGGAAGCAGGTGACAGACATTACAGTAACCAAAGGGGTGTGGCTGAGGGAAGTTGCCGGCCGAGAGTGCTCTGGCACGGGCGTGACAGAGGTGTCTTCATGACAATGTGCTAAGACAACAGCAGTCAGGTAAGCAAGGCAACGTCAGCCCTCCCATGAACATATTTTCGCGTAGGGCCCCCTGGAGGTCTGAACCAGCTCTGCGTACAGCTCCGTCATACTGTAGTCACAAATTAGTCACAAGAAAGCAGTTGTGACCTTTGCTTCCATTGAGTTGAATCGGTACCTCTACTTTTACCTCTGTATTTTTATACAGGCTGTAGTTATAGTATGGGAGTTGTTTGCTATAGTGGAGGGGCGTGCGTGCGTGCGTGCGTGCGTGCGTGAGAGCGCGCTTGTGACATCAGAGTATTGTGCTTTCAGTATCCACGACGCCCTCTAGCCCAGCTCACGCAAGTGCGGTCGGTACATCTCAAGGAAGCTTCCTTGCACGTGCAGCGATGTCGAGCCCGCCGCCGCCGCCGCTGCACGCGAGTTGGGTGACGCGCACCTAGTGCTGCCGATGCCGCTGCAGCAGAGGGGGAGTAGCCGGGACCAAGTCGAGCGATGGCGTTTGCCATGCTGTGTCCGGTGGCCGAGCGCTTCTATTCCGACCTGAGCGTCGCGTCAGAGGACGACGACCGCTGCAGCGAGAGCGACGACAGCTCCTCCGAGCGGCTCTACGGCGACAAACGAGCGAGGACTGCGCGCAAAGCCGGGGGCGTGATGGTCGTGAAGCAGCAGCAGCAGCAGCAGCAGCGCAGCGCGGCCAACGCCAGGGAGCGCGGCCGGACCCAGAGCGTCAACAGCGCTTTCACGGCCCTCAGGACCCTCATCCCCACCGAGCCAGTGGACAGGAAGCTCTCGAAGATCGAGACGCTACGCCTGGCCTCCAGCTACATTTCCCACTTGGCCAACGTGCTTCTCGTCGGGGGGGACAGCTGCGCCGATGGAGGAGGGCAGCCGTGCTTCGACGCGCTCCACGCACAGGCTGGAGACAAGGCAAGCAAGCAGCCCAGGACCATCTGCACTTTCTGCTTGAGCAACCAGAGGAAAGGGGTAAGGATAACCAACTTGGGCATGCCGCTCAAGCAGATGAATTGAATGAAAGCCAGCCAGCCAGCCAGCCAGCCAGCCAGCCAGCCAGCCAGCCAGCCAGCCAGCCAGCCAGCCAATTTGGGTAGCAAGGAGAGCTTTTCTCGAATTAGACTATGAAAGTTTCATAAATGAGGAGAAGCGATTCTAAGTACACACACATACCCACACACGCACACACACGCACGCACGCACACACACATACACACGCACACACACACACACACACACACACACACACACATGCGCTTATCCTGATGTAGAATTGCTCTTTCCCTATGACGCAAACATAAAGGAGAAGAAATGAGAACAAAGAACACATTTAATGATCGATCATGAGGATGCCATGATTGCACTGTGCATAAACTCCCTGTTTGTAGTGTTTTGGATATTCTTACGGGATATCAAATAGGTTGCGTTTTCCTGATACTATTTTGTAGTATAGGCTCAACTCAATGTGTTTCTTCTCCACCCAAGGCGGGCGGCTAGTCTTTAAAGATGTGCAGACTGGGCCCACTGCGACTCAGACGCTGAGTGAAGGAAGTGGCGGCACGGAAGGATTTGCCACCTGAAAACCCTCAAGAGACTTTCTCAGGGAAGAGTTAGAGCTGCACACGCACGGACGCACGCACTCACGCATTCACGCACTCACGCACTCACGCACGTACAGCCCCACACCAGAGTATTTATGCTTGAGCGAGAAATGTAAAAAGATGCCCCTGAGGATGCAGACATTTGTCTGAGACTTGTGAATGTTTGTCCTTCTGTGTTTGCAAACAAATTGCCATAAAGTTGATTTGATGACAAACGGACTGGGATTTTATTGAGCAACACTGGCCAAGGACAGAGCTCATACATGTCTGCCTAAGCGTGATGCCTCATCCCTGGCTTAGAGTTGACGTTTTCTAAAGGGTAAAATGCAGAGCGGCATGCACTGGAATGAAATGTGCACGGTGTTGTCGACTTTTCTAATTCAGAAAAGGCCACAGGATGATAGCTGAACTATGTAGAATGGTGGTGGTGGGGGGGGAGTCCTTTGGATGCGCCACGTCAAAATCCCGCTCCCGTCTGAGCCGAGCAGCGATCCCGTTGGCACAGTTAGCCGTCCTTTGTCTGCAGCGCTTGTACGCAGGCCGCGTGATGTGACGTGACGTCACGTGACGAGGCAGCCGCGAATAATGACTTCAATCTGAGTGTGTGGGTGTGTGTGAGTGTGTGTGTGTGTGTGCGTGCGTGCGTGCGCGCGCGCGTGTGTGTGTGCGTGTGCGTGTGTGTGCATGCGTGCGTGCGTGCGTGCGTGCGTGCGTGCGTGTTGTTTGTGACAACAAATGATCTCACAGCCAGCAGGCAGGCTTGCCACTGAGCTGCCGTTTACCAAGCGAGCAAGAAGCAGAGTTGGTGTGAGGTTTCCGCTGTCATTAGCCTTTGTGTGCTTATTTTCTTTTCTTCTCAATCTGCCGGGTTTTTTTTCTTCTTCTTTGAAGTCTGCTACGGATTAGTCACGGCAAATAGCGGCTCACATTCCGGTCGGACCCCCAAACGCAGCTGTCGGTATGCCGAAGGGATAAATCACTGCTGTGGGGTCACTGCTGAGAGGTCAAAAGCGAAAGCCCGTTTCGGCGGGCAGATGACGGACAGCGACCCGATCGGATGGGATGGGGGTGGGGGTGGACGGTGTGTGTGTGGGGGGGGGGGGGGGGGGGGGGGGTCGAAGCAGGCTCTGCTGCTCACAGGAAATCCGAAGGATGAAATTACAGAACAATACAGATAAACCCGAGCGTTTTGTTCTCGAGCAGACCATCCAGCAATTGCAATTTTCCTTCATCCAATGAAGCAAAAGCTGCCGAAAGAAGAAGTGGGTGTTTTTGAGCGGCATTTCCCTTGCTTTTCTGACTCGTGAGTGTTAGGCAAGTCGCCCGCCATGCAGCGTGGGATTTAAGAAGCGCTGGCTGCCGCCGATACACTTGTGCGCTCGCTCCATCATAGGGCCATAAATCCGTCATCCGTAAACATTCGCAGGAGCCTTCATGGGAAAGCGGGAGCAATTTGGGTGTCTCATGTCAGCGTGCAGAGCAAACAGTCAGCGGATTTCCTCAATCAGAGGCTTGCGAGCGTGCGCCCAACAAGCTCACTGACAGAAACACGCTGGGGGGGGACTTGCGCGAGCAGGCTAACCATCTCCGGGCGCGCGCTACACATTTCCAGCGCGTCTGTGACACAACAGGCACGCGCATGCGCGCTGGCCCGGATTTCCGCCGTCACTCAATGAGGCTTGCGAGACTCAAGCACTGCAGGTTTGATGTCATCTTCTGAGTTTGTTTGCTTTTGATTTGGACTTGGCTTGGTTTTTTCTTGTCCTTTTTGTCAATGTTCCGTTTTCCTTGTCTCGCTAGAAGTGTTGTCGTACGCCCCGCCCCTTACGTCTTGCAATTTGCTCACTTGCGCCTTGTCCAGGTGTTCCTCGTTCCCTGGTCTCGTTTGTTGCTATTTAGTTGCCCCCGTTCTGTTGCCAGAAGATGAACATGTTTACTTTGTGAGCTGCATGTAGGTGGAGCAAAGCGGTGGCGGTGTTTGATTACTCGACACAAACCTCCAAGGAGGAAGTGGCCAATAACGGCTCATTTCCACTCACGCTTTGCAAAAACGTTTGTGCAGCCTTGCGCCGCTGGCTGCTGCTGCTGCACAAGGAGGTATTGCTTTATGCGGAAGGAGCGTTTCGTTCTTTTCTCTTCTACATGAAGCCCCGTAGCTATTAATAACCAGGAATTGACCTCTTTTGTCAACAAGAGTGACACCTACAAATAATATGCTTGAGGAGGCACAATGGGGAGTTCCCTGGGATTGAAAACAGGATATCTGTGTGCGCGCGCGCGCGATTGCCCGTATGTGCGCAAGTGTCCGTATGTGCGCAAGTGTGTTTGTAAATGTCCCACTCTACTAACGGTGTCCGCTTGGGAGTACAAATTCAAAGAGAAATCATTCATTTTACCATCCATCCATCCATCTTCTTCCGCTTATCCGGGGTCGGGTCGCGTCATTTGACCAATTTGTTCCAAATCCAAGGAGCTCACGAATACCAAAGAATCACCCCGAGTGGCCCTCTGCATTTGATCAACTTCCTGTTCTTATTTCACATTGTGCAAAATATTCGCGGCACATAGCCGGGATGCAGCTACATCATGCATGGAATGGAACAGCCATTTTATTTTATTTTATTTTATTTTAAAAAGAAGGACATTTATAAGTGGGCCCAAACTTTGGCACGGTAGCGCACGCGTACTCAGATGTTGACCTCGAGCGGGGCTGTCAAACTCCGGCCCGCGGCCTAATTGTATTTATATAATTCTTATATATTAAATTATTATTTATATAATTGTATATATAAACTAAAAACTTCTAAGCCTGTGGTGAGGACTGTCAGGAAGTGGACAGTGGAGTCAAGGCAGGACCTCCAAGCCTGCTTTGACTGCACCGATTGGAGAGTTTTTGAAGCTGCAAATTCAGACTTGCATGAACTCACTGACACTGTCACATCATACATCAGTTTTTGTGAGGATCTGTGTGTGCAGACTAAGACCTTCTGCACGTACAACAACGACAAACCTTGGTTTACACCGAACCTTAGGAGGCTGCGCAAAGTCAAGGAGGAGGCCTACAGGAGCGGCGACCGGGACCTGTTCAAGCAGACCAGAAACACACTGAACCGAGAGGTCAGGAAAGCCAGGAGGTGTTACGGGGAGAGCCTGGAGAGACACCTCTCTGCCAATCCTGATCCCTCAACAGTGTGGAAAGGCCTGCAGAGCATCACGGGCTTCAAGAAACGAACCCCCCGTCCTGTGGAGAGCCCAAGGCTCGCTAACCAGCTAAACAGGTTCTACTGCAGGTTTGATCGGTCCTCCCACACAACGGGACCTCCTGCAGCACAATCCACATACTCACCTCCCCCCACAACTGCTCTGTCCACACCTCCATCACCGTGGTCACCGACTCTCTCTCTTGCAGAGGCCGCGCCCGCACTCCAGATTCGCGAGGAGGAAGTGCGCCAGATGTTCCGGAGACAAAAGATCAGGAAGGCACCGGACCCAGACGGCGCGTCACCTTCCTGCTTGAAAGTCTGCGCTGAGCAGCTGGCGCCCACCTTTGCACGGATCTTCAACCGTTCCCTGGAGCTGTGTGAGGTGCCCTCGTGCTTCAAGAGCTCCACCATCGTTCCAGTGGCCAAGAAGCCCGCCGTCACAGGTCTGAATGACTATAGACCTGTTGCACTGACATCTGTGGTCATGAAATCTTTCGAGAGGTTAGTGCTGAACCACCTGAAGGATGTCACGGGCCCCCTGCTGGACCCCCTCCAGTTTGCCTACCGGGCAAACAGGTCGGTGGATGATGCGGTCAAAATGGGACTGCACTACATCCTGCAACACCTGGACACCTCAGGAAAGTACGCCAGGATCCTGTTTGTGGACTTCAGCTTGGCGTTCAACACCATCGCTCCTGACATCCTCCAACAGAAGCTCATCCAGCTCGCGGTGCCTGCCTCCACCTGTCAGTGGATCACCAGCTTCCTGACCAACAGGAGACAGCGTGTGAGGCTGGGGAGCATCACATCTGACACCCTGACCACCAACACTGGAGCCCCTCAGGGGTGCGTCCTCTCCCCACTGCTCTTCTCCCTCTGCACCAACGATTTCTCCGCAAGTGACTCTTCCGTGAAGTTCCTGAAGTATGCAGACGACACCACTCTCATCGGACTGATCCAGAACGGTGATGAGACTGCGTACAGACAGGAGGTGGAGCGGCTGGTCCACTGGTGCAGCCAAAACTACCTGGCGAGGCCCTTCACCACTTTCACCCCTCACTATCCGCAGTAATACTATTCTCTCATCAGACAACTTCAAGTTCCTGGGAACCACAATCTCTCAGGACCTGAAATGGACCGGCCACATAGACTCTGTCCGGAAGAAGGCCCAGCAGAGGCTGTACTTCCTGAGACAGCTCAAGAGGTTCAACCTGCCGCGGGAGCTGCTGAAGACTTTCTACACTGCCATCATCCAGTCTGTCCTCTGCACCGCCATCACTGTCTGGTTTGGATCGGCCTCCAAACAAGACAAGCACAGACTGCAACGGACAATAAGGACTGCAGAAAAGATAATTGGAATCAACCTCCCATCTATCCAAGACTTGTACCTGTCCAGGACCAGGAAACGTGCAAGTAACATCTCAACAGGCCCTTCGCACCCAGGTTGCAGCCTGTTTGAACTACTCCCCTCCGGACGCCGTTATAGAGCTCTGTACACTAAAACCAGCAGACACAGAGACAGCTTCTTCCCCCAGGCTGTCGCTCTGATGAACTCACACCACTCTTAGAGTCTCAGAGTCATTACTGTGCAATAACATCCCGCTTTCCACACCTTTTTTGTCTACACTGTTTGTACTATGTGTCCTCTCTGCATCCATTGCAGCCTGGTCATCATAGAAGAGGGACCCTCCCATCTGTGGTCTCTTCTCAAGGTTTCTCATTTCCCCTAGCTGGAGTTTTGAGTTTTTCCTTGCCCTCTTGAGAGTTTAAGATCAGTTTAAGATCAGGGGGTGTTTGAGAATATCTTTCGTTCTTCACATGTCCTGAGTGTTGTTGTTAGTCACCTAAATGTTGAACAGAGGCTGTGAAGTCAAATTCCTTGTTTGGCACGCTCAAACATGGCGAATAAAAAACTCTTGAATCTCTTGAATCTTGAATCTTGAAGGAAAGTACAAAAATGGCACCCCTGCACGAGAGCGTCGCCTGCCCGCCCCCCAAGCCCCCCCACCGCCCCCCGGCCCTCCCAACTAGCTTCTGCTTCAGGAAGCAGCCTTTTTTTCAGCTCCACAAGTCGTCGCCGCCGCCGCGTCAGATCGCTCCCTTGGAGGAAGGCTAAAATCATGAGCCGGCTGTCGCTGTTGGTGAAGGTGAGCCCGGGGTCATTTGGCAATCAGCGTTTGGAACCGAACAGCTGATCTAAGCCGAGCCGGCCTTGCGAGCAGGTGGCGGCCGCGTGTTGCGTCGCCCGCAGTCAGGCAAACGTCACTGTCGAGTGCCGCAAAGATGTCGGCTTGAGCTGTCTGTGTGCGGATGGCGCCGATTTCCTCTTCCTGTCTTGGTACAAGGTTAGTGAAGCTTTTCAGCCTCCGGCAACGTGACCTATGATGCACCGGCGCTTCTCCAAACGGACAGATGAGTGGGCAGGAAAGGACTTTTATCATCAAGGTGGACGGGAGCTGGCGCCAGACCAAGGCCAACCGTTCTCAGCGAGCCACCTTTGGAAAGAACCACAGTCTGCACCTGCCTGCCGTCACGCCCCGGGACTCTGGTACCTACGAGTGCGTTATCACCGCAAAGGTAGGCGGTCAAAGCAAAGACTGCACTGTCCACCTTTGGGTTCAAGGTAAGTAACGGCGTGCTCCCTGACCCGCACTGTACACGTGATATCACATTGAGAGAGAGATTCTTGCAAACCATACCTCTTCCGTTGCCCTTTTCCCCACCTGATTTAAGATTGCGGGGCCACAGCAGCAACGACGACAAGCGCACTTAACGGCAATCGACATGAGGAGGCGCTGCCGCTGCCAGTCACGTGGACCGCTCTGGGCTGCTTGGCGGTTGCCTTGGTCAAAGCGCTCGTGTCCTGCATAAGCATCGGGGTAAAGAAAGTCCCTTTGGCACATAGCACCCTCCGCCGGCAACCAAAATATCAGCCGGCAAACAGTTAGCGTGCCGCTGCGCGTCTGCGGGTCATTGCAAAAGGGAGGGAAAGCTGCAAATCCATGGACCCGACCAGCCGAGGAGTCTGCATGCTCACATTTTGCCCGCTTTGCTCACAGGGGTGGGTGAATGCCCTCGGCCCAAAATCGAGCCTCGCACTACTGCGCGTGACGCGCTTTTGCTGTTTTTGTCCGCGTAGGTGCTGAAAGTGCTTGTCTGTGCACAAGGAGAGCTGCTGTCTGCTGCCGCCGTCTGCTGTCGCCGTAGCCGCCTGGGTCCATCCGCGTGACAGAAAGCGGGCGGGGTGCTCGGCACTGTCGTCCGTGTGCTGATTTTGGACTTTTGTCGCCCGTTCATTGCGCAGGTCTTTGGAGCTCGCTGTAGGTGATCTCCCGGAGACGTGAGCACCGCCAGGACTTGATTGGGATGTTGGAATTTTCCACCAATGTTGTCCGATTGAAAGTTGGGAAATTGAACCAGATTTGTCCAAATAAATTGTTGCCCATTGCCTATCATGCCACGTTCTGCTGACTTTTTCATTTATTTATACAGCCCTTAATCACAAAAAGAGCTTTACCGTGACACATGAATCAGTTTCCTAGAATTAGCTCCGCCTTTCAAAAAGGTCGCCGATCTTCGACATTGCGTGTAAAACGTGCGGCCGCTTGCGCTCTTGTGTGCAAAGAAGGACGAGTCAAGTCCAACAGAAGAGGTCGGGTCTTGGTTTGTCGCCGCCTCTCTCCGATTCGCCACAGATGGCATCCTCTCGTCCCGCTCTATTTGAAAAGGTCAAGTGTTGGAGCTTTGGGCTGCTTTGGAGTCGCATCAGTTGGTGGGCCAGGCCATTGTTGAAAAATGAGAGTCTGAGCTCTGAAATGCAACCGCAGACTGCAGTTTGATGCCAAAATCAACACGACGAGCGTGAATCGCACGCCGTTTACTCAAAACTAGCTCCAATGCATTTTTGTCTTGGGAAAAAGAAAATCCTTTGCTCAGTCCCAAGCCACTACGCAAAATGCCACGGATGGGCTAGCAAATAGAGTCTACGTGGCCATCTTTGGACACTTGAAGTGGCACAGACACAGTATATAGCAAAGCTCACAGGCAGACTGACTTTACAAACTCACGTTGCTTTTGAGCAGTTCGTGTTAGGGTTAGTGTATGTGTGTATGTGTGTGTGTGTGTGTTTGTGTGTTTGTGTGTGTGCACGCGCGTGCGCACGAGTGCGTGTGCGTGTCTGTGTGTGTGTGTGTGTGTGCATGACTGGATTGTACTGCCCCCCAGTGGCCAATTGTGCACAGCAGGTGCAGCTGCAATCAGTTTATTATGGTGCATCGACTATTTGGTTGTTGGAGAATTTCAGGCCACAGCTGCTCTCTCGGCATGACATGACTCTTTTTGCAGGTCAGGGGCTCCAAAGATTCAGCATGCAAGACACCCCCCCCCCCCCCCCCCCCCCCCCCCCCCCCCCCCCCCCCCCCCCCCCCAGTTGAAAGTGGGAGAGGCCTACTTTGGGAAATCCCAGCGTCCCGCTTAACTATTTGACACCTGCGTACGACAAGTTAACCTGTGGCCGAGCGGGTGGTTAATCTTCTCCGCGGGCTTGCAGAGGCTTTAAAGGGCCGCACGCCAGCTCGCTCTCTGCCACTTCGGAGCAAACTTCGACGCCAGAAGGCAAAGATGTCTGTTGTGGCCAAGAAGTTGTGGTGTGTTCACAAAGCGCTGGTGCTCTTCATCGCGCCACTGCTTTTTTCGCCTTTACTTGTGACCTTGCCAGAAAAGGTGAGTGAGTGAGTGAGTGAGTGAGTGAGTGAGTGAGTGAGTGAGTGAGTGAGTGAGTGAGTGAGTGAGTGAGTGAGCGAGTGAGCGAGTGAGCGAGTGCATGAATGACCACATGAATGAGCGCGAGTGAGCGTGTGAGTGCGTGAGTGAGCGCGTGAGCAAGTGAGTGAGTGAAAGCGTGAGAGAGTGCATGAGTGAAGGAGTGAGCGATTGAGCAAGCGAGTGAGCGAGTGAGCGAGTGAGCGCGTGAGTGAAGGAGTGAGCGAGTGAGTGAATGAGCGAGAGAGGGTGGGAGTGAGCGATAGAGTGAGCGAGCGATTGAGTGAGCGAGTGAGCGAGTGAGCGAGTGAGCGAGCGAGTGAGTGAGCGAGTGAGTGAGTGAGCGAGTGAGTGAGTGAGCGAGTGAGTGAGTGAGCGAGTGAGTGAGTGAGTGAGTGAGTGAGTGAGTGAGTGAGTGAGTGAGTGAGTGAGTGAGTGAGTGAGTGAGTGAGTGAGTGAGTGAGTGAGTGAGTGAGTGAGTGATCGAGTGAGTAAGTGGTCAAGCAAGCGAGCGAGGGAGCAGTACGTATACCACTACTTTTGTTGGCCTGCTTCCAAACTGTTGACCTTTGCTCCTCATGAATGCGCATTTTCTCGCACGGCCGGTTGACTTGTTTGGTCTTGTGATGTTTAGGAAGGAAGATGTCTTTATGTGGTGGTGCTGATGGCCACCTTTTGGTGCTCGGAGGCCCTCCCGCTGGCCGTCACCGCCATGCTACCCATCTGCTTCTTTCCCACGCTGGGGATCATCCCGTCCCAAAAACTCTGCCCTCAGTACTTCCTGGAAACCAACTTCCTCTTCTTAAGCGGCCTGGTGCTGGCGTCCTCCATTGAGGAGTGGGGCCTCCATCGCAGAATAGCGCTGAAGGTCCTCACCGTCGTGGGGGTCAAACCAGCCTGGTGAGAGAACACAGTATTTGGCGCCAGCCGTCTCCCACTTCCACGTATTTAGCCCCGAGTCACAAGTGCGCCTTTGGAGATTGCGAAGAGTGTGTCATCATCATCATCATCATTGGTTTAAAGTCCGTTTTCCAGGCGCTGCTGGGTTGGACTGGGTTCTTGATATGGCTTTCTTCCACCGGGAACGGTCCATGGCCATCTCGTGGTTGATGCCGAGTGCCTTGTGGTGTGTGCGGCGGGAAAATTCCCTACCCCGCTGGCCATGGCGCAGCCAGAAACGGGCCCAGATGTATCCTTTGAGACACTTTAGGACAGACATTTTTGTGTGGTGGGCTGCCTTGGCTCAAGACAGGCAGAGATAGGCGATCCTGGCAAAATGCTGCTGAGAAAAATCGGGTCCAGCGCGACAAGAAGGAAGCGTTGGGGGAGAGCAAAAAAAAATCCTCTATCCAAAGACCGCTTTCATTCTGTTGAGTTGAACACAGCGCCATTCTTCTGTTGTAAGCAACGCGTGCCTTCCGCATAGTAAAGCCAATCCCGGTCATGGGCCCGAGTGCAAGGTTGCCTCCGCCGATGACGGCTCGACGCTCCGCCGACGCAGCCTTTTTGGCGCTTTGATTTGCTGTTCACGCCGTCCTCTCCCTTCCCTTCCCTTCCCTTCCCTTCCCTTCCCTTCCCTTCCCTTCCCTTCCCTTCCCTTCCCTTCCCTTCCCTTCCCTTCCCTTCCCTTCCCTTCCCTTCCCTTCCCTTCCCTTCCCTTCCCTTCCCTTCCCTTCCCTTCCAGGCTGATACTGGGCATGATGACCACCTCGTCCTTCCTGTCCATGTGGTTGAGCAACACGGCCACCACGGCCATGATGCTCCCCATTGCCAACGCCATCCTGGAGACTCTCTTCGGGGATCTGGAGAGCCTGAAGCGGAAATGCACGCCGCACGCGCCAGAGGATTGCAAGCGCGACGTGGCCCGCGGTGTGTGTCATGTGACTGACCGTGACCTACGCGCTGCGTGTGTGCTATGACGGAACTTTTCAAGTCGAGAGCGAGCAGACGCATCCTTGCGTTCTGGAGAGCGAACGTACGCGCGCGGCCACCGTTTTCCTGGGCTCTCTCGAAAGCCGAGCCGAGCGGAACGATTTGCTTTGGTTGGTCGCGCGGCTCCAGAGCTTCTCCTTTAAGATAAGTTGCCGATTCCTCCCGGCCGGCGTGCTTTGCGGCAGCGAGGACTGTTGCTTCAGGGAGACGCATTTCCTCAGCGCAACCTTGTTGTTTTGGCGGCGACTGGCTCCGCTTTGGACACGCTCTGGCACAGTTGGTGTAGAAGCGGCGACCGATCGTCACGATGAGTGTGCGTGCGTTGCCCCCCGCTGATGCCGTCATCTCTGCTCTCTTTCAGGTCCGTCAATTAAGATGCGTTCTCTGCCCTCGGTGGCCTCAGAGAAGCAAAAATTGTCACTTGAGGGGTAAGTAGCGCGTCCTGTGTCTATGTAACATTCAGATTGGGGGGAAAAGTACGGAGCGTGAAACAATGATGATCCGCTCGCTCGCTCGCTTGCTCGCTCTCTCCTTCTCTCTCGGTATGCTCATTTGAAGGGCATTCGCGCAGCAATTGCCAGCGAGCGGCAGCCGCGTTGAGCTCGTGTAAATCATCCCTCCCGGTCGAGTCACCATCATGTCTCCACAAGTTCGGGCGCGGCCGCGGAGGAGAACGACGCCAGGACAGCCGAGGAGATCCGCTCCGAGTCGGAGTATCAGATGAGCGTGTGGAAAGGCTTTCTGGTGTGCATTCCTTACGCCGCCAGTATCGGAGGAACGGCCACGCTGACGGGAACCGCGCCCAACCTCATCCTGATTGGACAGCTCAAAAAGTAATTTCACCGGCTCCGGGTCCAAGATGTTCTGGCCGCTCACCACTTGATGTTCTTCAGCTATTTTCCCGAGTGCGATCTCATCAACTTTGGCTCGTGGTTTGCATTTGCCTTCCCGCTCATGTTGGTCTTCCTGCTTTTGGGATGGCTGTGGATCGCGTTCCTCCACGGGGGACTGCGCGCACGGTAAACGAGCGTTGCCATTTTTCAATGCGTGCGTGCGTGCGTGCGTACCATTGAGCTTGCTCCGTTTGCCCTTAACTCTTTGCAGCTCCAAGCAGCGGCAGAGAGCCGAAGAGGAGGCCCGAGCTCGGGCTCTGGTGGAAGAGGACTACCGGAAACTGGGACCCTTAAAGTGAGGTCCCATGTATGTCTTGGAGCTGAAGTGACATGAGCGCGGGCGGGCGAGCGACGGCTCCAACACGCTTTGCTCCCTCCGTTGCAGTTTTGCCGAGGGGGCCGTCGCCTTCTTCTTTACCGCCTATGCCGTTCTCTTGTTCACGAGGGATCCCAAATTTGTCACCGGTTGGTCTGCGCTTTTCAAGAAGGGGTAAGGAAGCCAAGCCCGGCCCAGCCCGGCGTTTGCTTGCCCGAGCGGCGCCCGAGGGTTCACATGACTTTGTTTTTCCTTCTCCGCAGCTATGTGTCGGACGCCGTCACCGGTGTGATCGTCGTGTCCGTCTTGTTTTTCTTCCCCTCGCAGAAACCTTCTCTTAGCTGGTGGTTGGACCCCAAAGGTCAGTGGTGGCAAACTTTGGTCACTCAAATACCATTGTGATTTGAGGCGGCGAGCCTGGCTACTGGGCTAAAGTCCAAAGCCAAACACGGGTGGCTCGGATGGACGGCATTGGGGCAGCCCTGGTCTCGGCCTGGAGCGGATCAATTGATTATTTCCTCCCTTTGAAATCCAAAGAAATGGGAGGCCAGTCAAAGGGGATGGCGTGGGCCCGCCGAGGTTCCTTGGTAAATACGCCAAGGAATGTTAAGAACCTAGATTAGAGCACAAGTGCCTCGGCCGTCTGGAGGCGGGACGATACGTTGGGCTGAATAATCTCTCAAAGCTCTTTGCGATGGAACGTGCACGTTGACGCTGGTGCATGCACGCACGTGCGCCAGCCGGACCCTTTGTGATGCTCAGCTGGCCAAATAAGCAGCTGGAAAGGAGGCAAACAAAAGAGTGTTCCTTTGGTTCACCTCTCCCCCAGCTTCAAACGCACCCTACGTTCCTCTCCTTTCGTGGAAGAAAGCCCAGGAGGCCGTTCCGTGGAATATCATTCTGTTGCTGGGAGGCGGGTTCGCCATGGCCCAGGCCTGTGAGGTAACGGCGCCTTCACGTCCGCTGGCGCTATTTTGCCTTCTTCCTCCGCAGCATGACCTTTGACCTCTTTGGCAGGAGTCCGGACTGGCCGCCTGGATGGGAGGCCACCTTCGCCCTTTGGCCAAGGTCCCGCCCGCTGCGGCCATGATGCTGATCACAGCTTTCGTGGCCTGTTTCACCGAGTTTGCCAGCAACACGGCCACCATCATCATCTTTTTGCCCGTTATCGCCGAACTGGTAAGTTCCCCTTTCCTTGAATTGGGGTTCGACCGCTGGGTTATTTGCGGGACTTTGGCTCGTCCGCCGTGGCAAACTTCGCCTTATGTATGTATCAGCGGTGCCGTTGTGTCCCGTTCAGCTCCTTTTAGGTCGTTTAAGTAGTACTAATACTTCCCGCCCGGCTTTCTTCAGCTTCATGACAATTGGTACGCAACGTATACGGATTGGCACCACACCGCAGTGCACCGCAGAGCACCGCAGCGCACCGCAGCGCAGCACACCGCACTGCACCGCAGCGCACCGCACCGCAGTCAGTGTGAACTGACTCACAGACTCCACAGCTTTGTTTCTCTTGCGGCGTCTGTGCGTTTGCATGCCCGCAGTGCTAATCAGATGAATATGGCGCTTTCCTGGACACACTCCACGCAGAGGCTCTCCGACTCGCCGGCCATCTCGGCGCAACTCAACTGTGACGCCGGGACGACAGTTTTAATGGAAGCAAAATATTGTCCGGCTGAAATGCTAAAACTCGGCAATGTGTTTCTTAGCATTTTCCGAAACGACAGACAAGACAAGCGTCTGTTTTGGCTCTCAAGTTGTGTCGCAACAGACACCGTGATGTTTGCCCTCTGTTAGCGATTAACCCCCGTCTGTTGTCACCAATCATTATCTGGCTCCTTTGTACCTTGCCTTCCCACCATCCACATTAGCATTGTGTTGCTGCATTCAGGTTATTCAGTGGCTCAGTTGAGTAGAAATGAGTGGAAAAGGGTGGCGAATAGGGCTGAGCCTAACGGGGCCTTCCCAAATGTGGCTGGCCATCCGAAATGTTCCTGTCTTTTTGTAGGCCTTCCACGCGAGCGTGAACCCCCTGTACTTCATGATCCCCGCCACGGTCGGGAGCTCGTACGCTTTCATGCTGCCCGTGGCCACCCCGCCCAACTCCATCGCCTTCGCCTCCGGTCACCTTCTGGTCAAAGACATGGTGAGAGTCGCTCCGCCTTGCCTGGTTTGTCCACGCCTGGCCGCTCGGTCGCTCACTCGCTTATCGTTCACGGCGCTGTAGGTGAAAACTGGCTTTGTCATGAACATCCTGGGTCTGCTGTCCGTGGCGCTGGCCATCAACACGTGGGGCCTGGCCATGTTCCAGCTGGACGCCTACCCCGACTGGGCTCGCCCTCTCAACCGCTCTGCTGCCTACACGTCAAATGCCACGCTCTGATGGCCCGACGGGAAGACAACGCCGGCGGCGGGCAGTGTTCGGCTCTTGCCGTTTGTACTTGACCCCTCCCTTTACGTATTTGCCTTAGCCCTTTTTCAAAGGTTGCGCACGGTGCGTTTAAACTGACGCCGTGGGAGCTGGACAAAAACACGCGCAAACTAATCGTCATTCATTACAAGACTGGCAAAAACAACCAAGCCCACCACATTACAAACATCGGCGCGGCCGCGCCAGCAGTCCCGAATTGCGTCCGATGGCTGAAAAGCTTTTTTGCTTTTTTATCGTTGTGCCGGCATTCGACGTCACGGCCGCCGCCAGCTGCGTCTGCTATGCACGGGGCCCAATATTTGTCATTTTTCACATGTCCTGAGTGTTGTTAGTCACCTAAATGTTGAACAGAGGCTGTGATGTACCGAAGTCAAATTCCTTGTTTGGCACGCTCAAACATGGTGAATAAAAACTCTTGAATCTTGAATAACAACCCAACAAAGCCTTTCACCCTAACCCAATTTCCCAGAGAGAGAGCAGCTAGGTGCGGTCGGAATGCTCTGGCTTTGTTAAAGCGGGCATGTTTTGAGAAAATCAGTCCCTTTTTCCTGTCTTTGTGTGTACATATTGCTCCCATCCCGTCCTCGACTGTGAAAAGAGCCAGCACGCTCGCTCATAAAGTACGTTAAGCCCTTGAGATTTTGGTCCTCCTCATCTGAGGGCACACCGCCGACAATGCAAGCCCGCCTGCCCCTCTTGGCCCATCGGTACGTGGTCCATCTGTGTCCGTTCAATCAATCAATCAATCAATCAATCAATCAATCAATCAATCAATCAATCAATCAATCAATCAATCGGCAAATGTCATTCCTGATAGGACTGTGCAACGAGAACAGCCAGCAAGCCGAGCTTTTCCCGGAGGAGCTCACTCGGCGCATTACGCCGGGCCAATCCAGTCCCAATTTGGATCGGATTCAATAAAGTGTACTTGGTCCAGCCTCCTGGTGTTGCTTTCTTGGCCTCAAAGTGTCATCTGAGCACATCACACGATCCCGTGACCAGTTTCCAACAACAATGTGACTGTGACTGTGACTGTGTTGACGCCGCAGCCGCCACTTCCTCTTTTACGCAAGTTTGGCTTCCGACAGCAGTGATGATGTTTGCCGCCACCGACCGCGTCCTCGGGCCTCGCAGGTAAAAACCACAATCTGGCTCAAATCTACTCGGGTATCTCTATGTGCGGGACTGCTTCCAATTTGCGCTATTTGGCATCTCTCGAGTACACGCCTGCCGCCTTCCCGTATCGGTTGCCATATGAAGAACAAAGGACGGGATATGAATCACCTCGAGTTGTCACGCACGCTTGTTCCGGACTCAGCTGGCGCGCAGCATTTCTGTTGCGTATTAACCCGAAGCGAGGTGATGATTAGCGCGCCGCTACAAACTCCTGTCGTAGAGTTTGCGTGGCAAAGTGACATCGTTACGAGCGCTGAGCGGTACCTCGGGCGGTTCTTCGAGAGGGAGGCGCTTTATTGACCATCAAGGGAATTCCACAGCGGCATGCCGTATGATGGATGAGAAGGACCCTGAACCAAGATGAGACACCAATCTGTAACTCCGTAACGTAACGCTGTGCCAGAGTATACATTGATTGCATGAGAGCCAAAGCAGATTCTTCTCCAACTTTCTTTGAGTTTGAAATAGCAGCCAAGTTTTCCGAGCACACTAAAGGGTGCTGCGCTTTTGGAAGATGCCGTTGACCCAAAAAGTATTATCGTCTATCTATCATCGGCGGCGCGTTTTCAAAAGAAGAAAAAGAGGACAAGGAAGGTAGCGCTTTGATGAGCGCCAGCACCACCGTGCGGCGCTAGCGCCCTCGCGCGGCACTCGCTGTCTGTCTGTCTGTGTCTCGTGAGCAGGAGAGCGTGCCGAGAGATGCCCCGGGCCAAGCGCCTACTCCTCTACCTGTGGGAGGTTTACTCCTCAGCTCAGCCGGCGGGGCGCCACCTGCTGACCCTGACGTGCCTTTGTCTGGCTCCGGCCCTGCTTACGGGCGCCCTGCTCCACCGGTGGCTCTCGCAAACGCTGCGCTGCGGGCACCGGGCCTCGCTCGGCACGGCGCTGGTCTCTGGCGCTGCCGCGTTGGCCGCCGCCGTCCTGTGTCACCCGCTGCGCTGCGCGCTGACCGTGAGCCTGCCCACCGTCTGCGCCCGGCAGGGCCGCGAGCTCCTCATCTCCGCTTCGCTGGCCGTTCTCCTCGCCGACATCATCCCCAACATCGGCGCCAACGTGGGCGCCGTGGTCGGCGCGCTCAAGTGCGCCGCCGAGGGCTTCTCGCGGACTTTGCTGAACTCTTCGGAGCTTTTGAACGCAGCCAGGGGGGAAATCTTCCAGGAAGCCGTTCGAGCCGGGAAGGAGGACCTGAGCCTTGTCGCCAAGGTCAGGACGTTAGAGCGCTTCTCTCGCGTGGACGTGAGCGAGGTCAAGAGCAGCTTTGTCAAGATGATCGGGCAAGTCCGAGTCAACTTCTCCCACATGAGGAACACGCTGACACGCTACAAAGTTCTGTCCAACAGGATTCTGGCGGCTGTGTTTGTCACCTTGCTGATTTGGGAATCTGCTCGCTACCTCAAATCATATCTGACCTGCGTCAAGTTTGATAATCACGCCATCTCAAAAGAGCGGCGGCGGCAGCAGCGAAAGGAAGCCCGCACTCCCACCGGCGGCGGCTTTGCCCCGGTGCTCCGAAGATTTCAAATCTCTTGCCGGGACTGCATGCCCAGCGTCGTATCGCTCCTGGCGGTGACCTTCCACTTTAGCGCCATGGCTTTAATAGCAGCCTCGGATCACGTCGTCTATCGTACGCTCCGAGTCTTCCTGCCGTGGCTGCTGGACTTTCCGGCCATGTCTGCCAACATGGAGGTCACTTACAAGGTGAGAATCACTTACAAGGCATCGCTGTCGCGGGATAGAAAGGTGGAGCAGTGTGCGCCGTCTTGCAGCGCTCATCAGAATTGTAACGGTCTGCAATTATGCAAATAATTATTCCAACGATTGGCAATTTGTCTTGCCCCTTACCTGAGCGACTGATCAAAGAGGTGAGCTCCAACACTCAAACGCCGTTCTTTGTGTGCCGGCAGGCGCGCTGGTTCCCACCGGCGTTTTGCATCGTCCCACGGTCGTGCGTCACGCGGCAGCTGGCAGACTTGCGCAAGGACTACAAGTGGAACTTCAGCCCTGAGGCGTCCACGTGTGACGCCGCCTTGTCGGATCCCGGCGTGGGCGCCAGCGCGCTGCTTGCGTGCCTGTGGCTGATGAGCTACCTGCTGGTGTTCCTCGAGGCCTACGCCGCCAGGCTACGGAGGAACATCTGCGCGTCGTTTTTCAAAAAGCAGGAAGCCAGGAGAGCGGCTTATCGCACGGCAAAATTCCGAGCCGAGCGGGACGGACAGGAGCCGGAGGAGACCGTCTTTATTACGTCTCCCTCGGCTCTCGGCTAACTTGTGTATACCCGCGAGCCATTCCGTAATATCCATCCAGCCGTGTCCGACTCTTGGACAGTCTCTGAGCCAGTCCTCGTCCTTCGGTCGCTCAATGCTCATTCTTACATTTTTCTCGATGGCGTCCGGCCAACGGGTCTCGGGTAAGGAGCGTAGCGAAGCAATTTGCAAACATACGAGCAAATACGTGCTCAAACACAATCGTACAGCACGTTAGAAAAATAAAAATGAATGCGAAACAATTTCTACACTCTCCAGATGAACATACAAAAATACAAATAGCATTTGGCTACTAAGTCATGTGTTACACTTGCTTGTTTTTTCTGCCCGCTATTCCCAGCAGCATCTCCCTTTTCAGCAAATTGGCCCTCAACAGGTAAGCTTCTGCCTTGTGATACGTTGCCCTCCAGAGCAGCTTTGTCGCTGACCCTAGCTGTCCACACGATCCATAGAAGTCAGAGCTCAAAGGTGTCAATTTTTCTTCCATGTCTCGCAGCCGTATGTCGAAATTAGGAACACGATGGTGGCTGTGATCAGCCTTCGTCTGGTGGTAATCAAGACGTCCTTGCTCTTCAGTGCCTATTATTTTTCTCCATTTTTTGCTTAATGTTCCTCTGAACCAATGTTTTTTAAACCTTAGTCCCTTAAAGTTCTTTTATTTTGTTTGAAAAAAAACATTTGATCATTTATATTGGCTATTATTTGAATACTGTAAATACTGAAAATATATTTTCTACGTGCTTCTGTACATGCATACCACTCGCATCTTCTAGCTGTATTTCATTTTAATGGCTATCTACCTACCGCCTATTTACTTTTCGGCATTAATGCCTCATATGGTTTGTCATCAAACCATTTACGTCAATGGTACCCAAGAAGGCTTCCGATAGGTTTGAATGTCGGTTGTCTTGAGCAATTTTCAATTCTTTGAGTCCATGCTCCGTCATGGTTATGTGCTCGCCACCTCTGTCTCAAGATGGCCGCCCCGTGGCTGTGAAGAAGAAGAAGAAGAAGAAGAAGAAGAAGAAGAAGAAGAAGAAGAAGAAGAAGAAGAAGAAGAAGAAGAAGAAGAAGAAGAAGAAAAAGAAGAAAAAGAAGAAAAAGAAGAAAAAGAAGAAGAAGAAGCGGAAGAAGAAGAACAAGAAGGGGAATTATTAAAAGAAAAAATAGAAGGGAACCAGAGAAGCTCTTGTAGAACGTGACAGAGGACTTGTCACCAACAAGTCAAAAAGAAGCGAAAGCTACCCGTGCTGGCGTGGATTATAATGTCACGAGAGAGACCAAGTCGATGGCAACGTAATGCGTTTTTGACCACGCTAACGCTTCTGTAGTGTGTGCGTGCCTGTTTCGCGCCGAGAAGCGCGGACCTCTCGGGAGCTTTGAACCGTGCCACGGAGGGGAACTTCAAAATGGCCACCCCCTATGTTACTGATGAATCCGGTAAGCCCGCTACCGCCGGCGCGTCTGGCACATCATAGAATCGAAACATAATGAGCGAATATCAATTAGTACGCGGCTGCTATTGGGGTCTGTTCTCTGTCTCATTTGCACCCGCCTTGTGTTTGGCTACTCACAAAGCTAGCCTGCTTTGTTTTTTATACAAATTATGCCGATGTTGCTCAGGGGCTAGCTTCCAGTTAGCATGATGCTATTGCGCGTCCTCTCGTGTGAGAAGCGACAGGCAGCGACTTGCTTAAAGATGAACCTTCCTTTGGATTACGTGCGTGCGGTCAGCAACCCGGATATTGCCAGTAATTAAGTGTTGGACGGCTATGTAAATGCCATCCATGTAAACGGCTGTCGGGCTAAGAGCGCGGCGCCAATAGAACGAACGGACGAACAATAGGCAGCTCACGTCTGAACCCACAGCAGCCATCTTACGTTGCCACCGTCACTAACGACCATAGATAGTCTATAGGATGAAGCCTGCTCTGCGCGTATGTACGTATACTTTCTTTTAAGACATATTTGGCGAGTTGCCTTTATTGTATTTTTCTTCCAATTCCGTCTGTGTTTCGTGTCCAGCCATTTTTGACACCGGGCTGTATTTGTTTGGCGGGCCATGGTTTGGGGACCCCTGCTTTAGAGACTCGTCTGTGTCTTTGAAGGTTGCCTTCAGCGCTGTTACTGTTTGTTGGGCAGGAAAATACATTGCCGCCACACAGCGACCGGACGGCACGTGGAGGAAACCACGGCGGGTGAAGGAGGGCTACGTTCCCCAAGAAGAAGTCCCGGTGTAAGTTGATTTCTTCCTGACCGCGTAATGTGTTTGTTGGAAATGTTTGCATTCCTCTTTTGTCCTTCAGATATGAAAACAAATATGTGAAGTTCTTCAAAAGCAAACCGGGTCTTCCACCAGGCCTGAGCGCATGTGACGCCGAGCCCTCAAAGCAGCAGCGGCATCACAAGATCCCGGGTTGCGCAGACGGCGACGCCGTCGCAGCTCTCTCCAAGTCGTCCAAACGCAACCTGAAACGGAAAGAAAAGCGTAAACAGCAGCAACAGCACGAACCGGAGGAGAGCGCAGCACACGTGGCGTCTCTCTCCGACGCAGTTGAGAACGTGAGCATCTCGGCGGGCGGCGAGCCAGCAGACGCGGCGGCGGAAAAGGCAAAGAAGATTAAGAACATGCGAAAGAAGCTGCGTCAGGCGGAGGAGCTCCAGCAAAAGGTGGACTCCGGAGAAATCAAGCAGCCGACGCAGGACCAGTTGGAAAAGTTGGCCCGGGCCAAGACTCTGCGAGACCACTTGGAGCAGCTGGAGAGCCACTCGTGAGTTTCCGTTTCATCTCACAATTAGCCGCCTCTACGGGGAGTTGCGTATTCCCGTATTAGAAGGAGGCACACAATGAAAAGGCTCCACATAAACATGTTGGTCGGAAATAAAAAGCCCAAATCCCAATGGGATTTCATTGGGATCCAATCCCAACAGACGTCATGTCAAGTCCTCCACTGGAGTAGCTTGGACAAAAAAGCCTGACTAGCCCAAAGACCCAGACGCGGCGGCGCTGTACAAGTACAAGTATCAAGGCAGGGCAAAACCCGTGAAAACAGCCAGTGAAACGAACCGATCGGCCAAGAGCCAATGTGACGTCTGGAGCTTGGACTCGCTTTTGAAACAAATGCTTCCAGTGCCACTGTAAGCTGCCGGGGCTTCAATGATTTTTTGTCTTTCTGACTTTATTGCCGAATGAAACAAACAATGGTCTTTCCCGAGCCCCATTTTGAATGCCGTGAGGATGGACTTTGGCCGGAGCGGGACGGTGCCTGCCTGCCTGCCTACCTACCTACCTACCTACCTACCTACCTACCTACCTACCTACCTACCTACCTACCTACCTACCTACCTACCTACCTACCTACCTACCTACCTACCTACCTACCTACCTACCTACCTACCTACCTACCTACCTACCTACCTACCTACCTACCTACCTACCTACCTACCTACCTACCTACCTACCTACCTACCTACCTACCTACCTACCGACCGCGAAAGAAGTCACAGCACCAATTTGATTGGATTGTTCCTTTTGAAACGTGTGCCCTTCCTCCGCATCTACTGACGCTGTCTGAGCCTAGTTCGGCTGCGACGGAACAACTTGTTTGTTTGCCTACTTTTAATGTGATAAGACAGAGAGAAATGCAACAAAAGTATGATTTGAACTGTTTGAGCAAACAAAATCTCATTTGAATGATGGTTTGCCGAAACAATATACTAGTCCCATTTCAAAAGGGGTACAAGAGGCCAGAAGCTTTTCCAGTCCCATCCCTTCATACTAACTCAAAAAAGAAAACGTTAATCATTCTACAAAGGAGGTGAAAAGAACAAGAGACGAAAGATGTAAGAACATTTAGAATAAAATAAATCAATGAATAACTTCAAATAGAAATTCATTGATGCCCATAGTTTTTTTCTAAAGGGAAGTCGACTCCCAACAATACGTCGGATGTCCGAACACGACACCCCTGATTAATGTTGCAGTTGTGCAACATCACTCAGGCGGCAACATTCGCCAGTTTTCAGAAGACGACGAGCTAGGATTGGTCGGGACCTGTGATGTCATTTCCAGTCAACAGCAAGTGCCAAAATGTCCGGCCCCGGAGATGGATTAAAAATGGCACCGCACCATTTTGCCCCTTTGCTTCAAATTCCACAAACAAAACATTATTCGCAACACTTTGTTTTGACCTGGGGGGTATTCCAGAAAGCAGGTTCAACAGACTCTGAGTATTCGGCTCCACAAAAGCTGATCAGAGTTAGTTCAATCGACTCGGAGAATGTAAACCTCGAGTTACGCGTGTGCGCAACCACTAGAAAGTGTTATTAGAGCGAGAGAGAGACTATGTGAGCCTCCCATGACGCCTGAAATGCGCACTTAAACATTGCTTTTAGCAAAAACGGTGTCAAGTTGTCAGTAATTGGCGATGTAAGATGGCTGCCCTCTGCTTTCAGCCACGGGGGGCTTAAAAAAACCTTATTGCCACCGATTGTCAGAGGCCAGGAAATAGATGCTCGACAGAAAAACGAAAGGTGAGGTCCCACACGAACCGGGAAAGAAAGAAAATGTAAACGCCTTTCCATAACGTATTAGTCCGCAATCAATCAAAAACGTCTTAAGAAATCCTTTTGCTAACTAAATTAGTATCTGCATGGTTTTCACTTGAATATTAGGATAATATTTGTTTGACTAGTTAAGTCCGCAAGATAGCAGCAACACTAGGCGTTGCACGATGACGTCAATTGAGAACCAGTGCTGTTTGCTTTGTTGGATAGCAAGTGCCTTTCCGTCTCTCCTTAACCGGATGACGTCGTCCAACAAAAGTGACGGAAAGGTGGCATAAAGGTGAGAAAATGACAAGTTCCGAAGAGGCCCCTGGTGCTCAAATAGTGCAGATCATGATCGGGAGGTGCAAGTGTGGCAAAAATGAGCGCAATCGCCCGACTGGGGAAGTGACGACATGAATGTAGGGTTGCCATGTGTAAATCAGAAGACAGCGCTCACGTCGTGGAACAGCAATCATACATAAGACAAACTACAACACCCGATTAGTAACTACTGCGAGTATGTGACCAGCAGGGACGTGCGGTCAGAGGAGGCAAGGGAGGCCACGCCTCCCCTGCCATCATGAAAAGGGGAAAAACAAATTCAATTGTTTTTATTATAGTCATTTTCCTTTTAACTTCAGTAGTTGTTTTTTTTTATCATTTTGAACTAAAATCGCTGTATTTTCATAGTTATTTTAAGACCGAAGACGATTCGCTCGGAGGAGCCAACTTCCTGCCTTCCCTCCTGTGAGGATTGCGTAATCACACGGCTGCCTATGTTGACAGGCTATGCAGTTCAACTGAACTGCTCTTTGTCAACTGAGGAGCAGTCGTTCATTTATTTCGTTTTACATTCGTTTTGTTTTTTCGTTCTTACATTTCGTTTTACTGTGGAGGATTACATATCGAAACGATTTTCAACGATGGATTTTCGGTCGGAGCAGGATGTCACCAGTAAAGGAAGAGCAACTCCGGAGTTAAAAGGTTTGATTCGGGCAATGGGACTTCGGAGCATGTCTTTTCAAACGGAGTGGTACGCACGATCGAAAACAAGTTTTGGATTCCATGATCTTTATTGAGTGTTATTATGTGTGAAGAATGCTGATATGAGATTGTAATTAAAATAGTTCAAATTGAATAATGAATAAGCCACTCTCGAGCAACGTTCCCCAACCTTTTTTGTGACACAGTTAGGTGTCAGACAACTTTAACCAGGGGGGAGGGATGTCACCGCCTCCCCAGTCATGAACCTCACCGCACGTCACTGGTGACCAGTCATCTTTCCTCGAACTCCAGAATCGGACGGTTGAAGGCATTTTTATTCAAGTGCATTTTCTATCATTACGTAAAGTGAGATTTTCCTGTGCTTTCAATGGACATCGTCAATCCTTAAAAAAATGTCAAAAAAACAATAAGCCTGCCCGCCTTCCTTATGTCACCACACGCCACTTGCGTTATTTCAGTTTAGAACAAAACAAGACAAAAGTAAGCAAGCAAGAAAGAGTAATCGGGCTTTGACAACCTCCTTTCCTGGACGCCTTGAATGGCAAGGCTACTAAAGGCGTACTCGTCTGGTTCCAACCTGGCAACCCGCTTGCGAACCCCGGAGCAGCGCAGAAGCGGAGCAACAGCAGCAGCAGCAGCAGCAGCAGCAGCAGCAACAACAACAACAGCAGCGACAGCAGCAGCGAGCAGACGGTGCAGCCAGCCTCTTGTCTCGTCGCCGAGCTCGCAAGTCAGTGAGATCTGCGCGCACCCATGCCCGAATTATTCCCTCCTTTTGCATCACCAAGTACGTGACTATTATCTGCTCACGAGCGTAGCACGTGTGCGCCTCATCAATTAAAAATAGTCTCTTTCCAAGCGAGCTGCTTCAACCGGCGTGTGGTGAAAGGAAAGCAGATCCTCCCCGCACCCCCACCCCAATAACTGCAAGCTACCTTCAAGCTATCGTCGCGGCATCCCGATGTTCATGTTTAATGAGGGGACGAAAAATGGGGTATTAGTTCGATACCGTGTGTGCCTGTTTGTTCCTGGAGATGTTAAGCCCGGCTGTCGGTCAGAGGCTTTAGTAATTGCGGCCGTTAACGCGTAAACGAGTTGTCGTGCAAAGCTAACGCGGTAGCCGTGGGCAAGGCAAAGCTAACGAGCTATGCTTAGCTCCGCTTCACAAAGCTCGTTGTGCCGCCTGCATTGGACAAGCTACCTCGTGGCTGGCTGCTCCAACTTGTCTTGTCTCGCAAGACATGGAATTGGCAGCCTTCAACGCGCCCAATTTCGTTCAAGTGGAGAAGGCAACATTTTTCGTTCCCAAATGTGCAAGTGATTCTACTTTGCCGTCGACGGTTCTGGCCACTCACTCAGTCTCCAGACGTACAGTACGTGCGTCGGTCGCTGCTAAATGATGCGTTTCGCTTTGAAAGTTGAGTTGCTCCAAATGACTTACATCCCCGAGTGAGTCAATCGTGAAAGTGGGCCCAAAGCAACCGAGCTCGACTCGACCGTGAGGTGCTTTCACTGCAAAACAGGTCACGAGGTCAGGAAAATCTGAAAATGCGCCTTTTTGGACTCCAACTCGTTGCCATTAATCATTTATGTGCCCGTGTCTCTTGACATTTTGGGCAAAATGAAGGTGCGCGCAGAAAATAATAATAATAATAATCCATCCAGTTGCTTCTTGCAAGAATCCTGGTGCCATCCAAAATGGCCGGTGGCACCGGCCGTGCATTTGCATCTTCCTCAAGTTTGCCAGTCCGTCAGTGGCCCGTGTGGGTCATGGCCATATACAAGCCCGACCAAACTGCAATCGTCAGTCTATCGGGCCAGAACGGCGGGCATTTCGTGTTTTTGACGAGCGGCTTCTCCCTCATAGAAAGCGCCTTCGCTTGAGCCGTGGGTCGGGCGTCTCGGTGCCAAGCTCCTTCTTGCAATCTTCCGGCCAGACGCTGAGCCCGCGCTCCCTCCTCCGTCACAGGAGAGAAGCGGGCGAAGCTCTCCGGCCGAGCCCGCGCTCCTTGCCTCGGAAGTCGTCTTGAGCAAGTTGCCGACTTGTGCGGCTGACCACATGGCGAAGAAGAACCAAAAAGGTGAGTGTGCGCGCATGTGGCGCACGCACGTTTGCCATCACCTCTTTTCTCCAATCCTATCCGCTGAACTTCCCCACTCGGTCCTACCGTCTCCATTTGTGCTGTGAAGCCCACCTTTGTCCCCTCTCTCCCTTGGCTCATTTCAGAGACTTTGGGGGTGGTGTTTGACACGCGCTCCAAGATGGTCATGTCGCAGGGAGGGCCGCCGGAGAGGATGAAGGAAAAGGTAGGACGCGAGCCCCGCCGAGGAATTTGCCGCTATCTGCGTCACTCGTCCGCCATGGCTTTTCTTTGCGTTGCAGATCGGTGCCGTCAGGGCGGTCGTCCCCAACAAAAGCAACAACGAGATTGTTTTGGTGTTGCAGCATTTTGAGAACTGCGTCGACAAGGCCGTCCAAGCCTTCCTTGAAGGTACGAGGGCGGCGCCTGTTGTTGAACTTCCGGGTGGCGAGCTTTGGCGGGGCGAGCTTTGGCGCGGTGAGCGTTGGCGCGGCGAGCTTTGGCGCGGCGAGCTTTGCCGGGGCCAAAATATGCACGCACGCACGCCTGCTCGACTCGGAGCGCGACAAACTCCTCCTTTGACCCGGCACGCTCGTGTATAAAGATCACCTTGACGGCACCGAGCAGCATTCAAGTATTTTGCTCATTGTTTCCATCACATCTTTGTGTAGGGAGCGCAGCAGAGATTCTGAAGGAGTGGAGCGTGTCCGGCAAAAAGAAGGTAGGCAGGGCCAGGCCAGACTGCTCTCGTTCATTAGCACCAAAGGGAAATGTCACCAGAGCAGCATCCCTGACTTAGATCTTTGAATTTGCAGCCCAACAAGAAAAAGAAGACCAAGGCACATCCGGAGGCGGCAGCGGATCCGGGCCCATCCGAACAGGGCAAGGGCAAGACCAACGGCTTCCACCCCAATGGATCGCTGGCGGAGTCGCTCGACTCCCTGAGCGAACGCTTGGACTCGGCTTCCCCGGACGCGTCGGAGCCGGACTCTGAGCCCAGCGCGTCGGAACTCGCCGGTAAGAAGTGAAAACGAGAGGCCCCGTGCGCTCGCCGGGCCTCTCCATTGCCGGTGGTGTCGTCCAGTAGAACCGGGGTCACGGGCAGTTAGGCGGGGGACACCCCGAAACCGGTGGTCAGCCAATGGCAGGGCACTCCAAAGGTTCTTTCTTTTGCCCTTAAACAAACGTGTGCTTCCAATCAACCCTGGCGCGGACAGCAGCCTCTACTTGGCAGAGGTTTGAGTAAGTGTGCCCGAGCTAGGCACCCATTGGCTGGTGAGAGGAGCACCTTCAACCCTGGCGCGGGCAGCAGCCCCTACTTGGCAGGGGTTTGAGTAAGCGTGCCCGAGCTAGGCACCCATTGTCTGGTGAGAGAGAGGAGGTTTGGCTTGAGCCCGAGCAATTGCGGACGCAGCGTGGCGCCTCGGCACTGGAATGTGACGTGCGGCCCTCCACCCCCACCCAGGTGCAGGAGCGGCGAGTCCGCCCTCTGGGCCTGGAAGCGGCGCGGCGCAAGGTCCGCAGCGCCGCGACCCCCCGGCGCTCCCCGATGGACAAAGTGGGTCTGCGGGCAAAACGATTGGTGAGCTCTGACTGGCCGCCGCTTCTGAAACTCCAGTCGCAGTCCGGCTACGCGAGCGGAGGCGACTGGAGTTGCTTGATGTCCGTGGGTCGATCTGAAAACCGCACGGTGTGCCTGCCCTCAGCTCGCAACGTGGAGCGCTCGGCCAAGGACTTGCAGCGGTGCGCCGCGTCGCTGACTCGCTACAGCGTGTTGCTAAAGGAGGAGATGGAGTGGTCCCTCAAGCGGATGAAGCAGACTTTTGCTGAGCTCCAGAGCACGTGCGTACATGTCTGCCTGGCTTGAGCCCAAAGCTCATCCTTGTTGTCTTATGGGCTGAAGCCATTGCTGGTGCTTTTGGGGAGGGGAGTGGCTTATTGGGTGTGTGCTTGGCACTCGCTGGTCCCATCCACAGCGCCACAAGTGTGTCGATCTCTGAATGGCTACTTGCGACTGTCTTTTCCTGCGTGGCGTTCTCGCAATTCTTGTGTGATTTGAGACAATTCCGCCCGCTTATCTATCCCCGCGTGGTCTTTTGCAGCCTAATGGAGCGAGAAGTGACCCTGCTGGCTGAAATGGACCAAGTGAAAGCAGAGACCAGTAAGTAGCCGTCCGTCTCCCACCCACCCGGTTGTTAGGCCAAGGGTTTTGGAAAAGTGCCAAATCCCAATCTCGCTGGTCACGGCTGAGCCACAAATGAACGCTGACCAATGATTCAAATGGCCACGCGGTGCTTTCTGTTTCCTGTCAAACGTGATCAGCGCTGTTCGTATGACTGGGCACGTCCTGTCCCGTCGCGCCCCGTCTCGTGCCAGCCCATCCCTCACACAAGTAGTAGAGCAGTGGTTCTTAACCTTATTCCTTGTTCGCACCCCATTCAATTCACCAACCAGTTCTCGCACCCCTATCCCTAAATAATTATTATAATAATAATTGTTTTTCTTTACAGCTATAAGGCTTAATTAGCATTATCCCTAATGCCAATTAACACAATGACTTTTCACTTTTTTCGGTTACCCGACCATTATCCCTGAAAAATTGTAAATTTCCCCCAG
This sequence comes from Syngnathus floridae, assembly GCF_059516105.1. Taxonomy (NCBI): domain Eukaryota; kingdom Metazoa; phylum Chordata; class Actinopteri; order Syngnathiformes; family Syngnathidae; genus Syngnathus; species Syngnathus floridae. Next base: position 27,782,424 of record NC_142414.1, on the reverse strand, counting down.
GGTATCCTCGCACGCCCTAGGAAGCATTCTCGCACCCCCGGTTAAGAACCACTGTAGTAGAGGGAGGATGGCGCTATAAAAAGCTTTTCATTTGCCTGCTGCGGCCAAATGTGAATGCTTGCTGAGTGCAGAGGTTAGGGGAGGTTAGCTCCGGTGCAGCCCCTAAAACTTACCGTGTACGTCTTGGCTTTGTCGTTTCAGTGGGGATTTTGAGTGGCCGGCAGAAGAGAGCCCAAGAGCTTCGCAGGCTGACGGAACGCTCGGCGGCCATGTCGGAAGAGCAACTGACCAAACTGCGGGCCGACATCAAGGTGCACCTTCGGCCTGCCTGCCCGCCCGCCGACGCCTCCTTGGTTTGGCCCGGCGCAGCGCGCTCATCGCCTGCCTGTCGCCCTTTCTCCTTTGCAGCACTTTGTGAGCGAGCGCAAATTCGACGAGGACCTGGGCAAAGCCCTCAGGTTCACGTTCCATCTGGACCCGCTGAAGGCCAGCATCATGCAATTTGGATCTGGTAAATAACGGCTCAAGTTACATTTGGACCTTTTTCCGTTCCCTAATGCCGGGCGAAAGCGAGCCAGCACGCCACCTACTGGACATGGGCTGCGCTTGAATGGCAAAGGCGCATGCATCTCTTGTATATCGCAGACAATCAAGTCAAGCGCACGCATGGTCACGCTGGAAATCGAGGCCTTTGTCAACCTCCCTCTTTTTCTGCTAGTTTACCACCCTCAGACGGCCTACTCGGATGGATCCCGGTGCAGCTCGGCGGCGGCCGGGCCGAGCACTGCCCAAACCCTTCCCCCCGACCAGCTCCGACCTCTGCCGGCCAAGCAGGTGAGTGATGGTGAGCCTCTGGGGCGCCAGCTGTCTTCTGGAAAGTCCATTTGGCTGCTTAAAAACCTGGCTCATGCCAGTTTGTGCCTGTACGTGGAGTTCATGCGACGGCCACGGGTACCTTATTAGTGCTTGACCTTGCTTTCAAATGGCTTTAAAAATCGCCACTCTCGTACTTTCAGTGAGCTACGTTGGTTCTCTTTGCTCCGCGACTGTCCTGAGCTGTTTCCTTTGCGACCGCAGTTGAGGTTGTTGCGCAACACACGGGTGTCTGAAATGTGCTTTAGGCATAAAATGTCTCCGCCTAACTTGTGAGCCGCTCCTCAGATCTTCCAAGGCACCCGGCGCACGTACCAGGGACAAGGCTATCAACCCGGCAACTCCAACCACGATCGAAACCCCGGCCGCAGCGACCGTGGCCCCCCAGACAGCTCCCGAGGCCCACACGGCGGCCCCAACCACAATCGAAACCACGGCCGCAGTGACCGTGGCCCCCCGGACAGCTCCCGAGGCCCGCACGGCGGCTCCAACCACGATCAAAACCCCGGCTGCCCCAATCGCGGCTCCCGAGGACCCCCGGACAGCTCCCAAGGACCCCCGGACAGCTCCCGAGGACCCCCGGACAGCTCCCGAGGCCTGCCCGCTGCCGCCACCTCGTCCACCATGTTTGCGGCCAAGCAGAAATTGGCTTCCCACAACGGTCTCCCTCAAAGGCCTGCGCGCATGGCCCGTCCTTGACACCGGAACGGCCACCCCCACCGCCATCCCCAAAAGAAGTCAACATCGGCACATCCTTGGAGCGAGTGAGGCTTCTCTCTGCCGACCGTCCACCTGCCGGCACTGCGACGGTGCTCGACCAACGTCTGCCCTCCTCCTGACCTTTTTCTCGGCCCCTTTCATTTCATGATGACACAATCTCAGCACAAGGATGTATGCTGAAACGAGTTGAGGCGTGTCACTGAGACAAAGCTGTGCTTTGCTGCCATCTTGTGGCCTGATTTTTTTGTGCTGTACTGTGGGTGTTAATTACTCACGTGTTTTTGCTATTATGTCAGTTGTAGGGGTGGAGGCTTTGATACTTTAGCGATAGAGTGGTAATTTTCAGACCAATCACTTATTGCCCACATGTGTAGGTGGAAATTGCAAAGCCACAAAGAGGAGACATTGTGAACAAGGCAATAGATAACCTGACTCATTTGGAGGTTGATGTGGAAAGTACGGCACATGTCCTCATGCTGCTTTTCTTCTGTTTTTGGCATAATAACGTTCAACTTGCTTCCCTGCGCGTTTCGCTGTTGCCTTTGTCCAACACACCTTTTTCCATTTGCCTTTGTAGAAACGTTGAAGTTCAGGGAAATACTTTTCAGACAAATGTTAGAATAAAATATGCCTGCCTAGTTTTTATTATTATTTTTTAAATATAAATCAACTCTCGTTTTCGCACTGCACGAGTAAAGCTTCCTGCCGTGTGTCGACAGCAAAACGTGAAGGAAAACAAGTGAAATACTACTTTTGTGGAAGCTTCAGCATGGCATCCTGACGCTAAAGGTGTGGGCAGCTATAGGCAACGTCGTCGCTCCGTCACTCCTCAGCGGCCTGGGCACATGCCCGCCAGTCCGAGGGAATGGTCCATCACTTTGGACCATGACGGACGGTGGCCCCTTCTCCTGCCGAATGACGGAGCCACCCGCCGAATTTTGTAAATTGCCCACCTCTGGCTGAAATGAACACTTTGTATAGTTTGTTTTCCCCCTATTCTTTCATTCAGTCTCCTACCTGTATATACATGTATGCGTTTTGAATGTTTGGGCATCGTGGTCGTCTCGTCGCTGAGACAACCAGAAACTCAAGTGCCTTTTCTTCTGGTCTCCCACTGATGGGTCCTACGCACACCCAAAGCCACCACAAATGAATGGCAAAAATGAACGGACCAAAGATATCGCCCTCCCCTCCCTATTAGCGCACTTCATTTATTACCAATAAACCCTTTGCAATATGGGCTGATTGAGAGCGAATGAATGTCGCAGGTTTCTCCTCATAGCTCCTGAATTGGGCGCAACACATGATTCCAACCCATGCGCAATATGAACTGATTGAGAGCGAATGAATGTCGCAGGTTTCTCCTCATAGCTCCTGATTTGGGCGCAACACATGGTTCCAACCCATGCGCTATTCTCTCTGCTGCTTACCGCCACCTACTGTAAGAAAATAGTCCGTCCAATCGTCCATCCAGCCATCTAGTGATGTGCATTCCTGTTCTTTTAAGTGAACGGAGTCTTTAGAATCAGTTCACTCAAAAGTGGTTCAAACGAATCGTTCCACGAATTGTTCCCCCCACACACACACATACACTGATCTTTTTTTTTTTTTTTTAATAACTTCAATAACACACTCAACTAAGCAATACACTAGACGAAAAACAATCAAGTAAACACACAGTAATGTCAACAACGGCAACGCACACATTTTTCTCTATATGACAACATCCCGTCGGAACAACATATACGTCAAACAATACAACTACACCCCCCCCAAAAAAATATAATAATATTTGGCTCAGTTATTCACACATTTCTTTCTATAATACAACACTTACACTCGTGTTGGCTCGTGAGTGAACGATTCGTTCAAACAACGAATATTTTCCGTGAATGAGAGTGACCGACTCACTTCCTAAAGTGATTCGTTCTTTTTTCAGTTCATGTGACTTCAACCAGTAGGTGTCGGTAATGCCCATTGAAGCTGGTGCCACCTGGCCGCAAAACAAAACGAAGAAAATGACGTCACTTCCCGTTCACGAACGAGTCGTGAATTGCATTTCCCGTTCACCAACGAACGAATCTTTGAGTGAACGAATGAGTGAGTTATTCGCGTTTCCAGTTCATCGCGAGAACTGATCAGTGAGGGAACGAATCGTGACTTTCCCGTTCGCGAACGAGTCAATGGGTCAACTGCCTTCCTTCCTTCCTTCCTTCCTTCCTTCCTTCCTTCCTTCCTTCCTTCCTTCCTTCCTTCCTTCCTTCCTTCCTTCCTTCCTTCCTTCCTTCCTTCCTTCCTTCCTTCCTTCCTTCCTTCCTTCCCGTGCATGAACGGATCAGTCAGTGAACGTGTTGCGTCTCCCTCTTGGCGTGAACTATGTAAGCCAGAATGTCGATTTACGATTTACCAAGGAAAGAAAGAACCACTCACTGAAACACCACTTCTTTTAAGCGCGTTTTCTCCAAGCTAACGGCTAACTTTATTGCATGAACGGGGAGATTATCTTGATTTTATAACACTTATAGTAGTTTTTAAATAACGTGTATGCATATATACGGCTAAATATTGTTATCCAATTCTATATGTACTGCAATTTCATATTGTATTGCTGGTTTGAAATTTACTTTTAATATTAGGTTTTTTAAATAAACATTTATGTTGAAAACTTGTCTGGTGTTTTATTCCTTGTTTTTATATTCGCCAATCAAAACATAAAAATCAGACATTTGGTTAACTGCTTTATATGACAATATGTGGAGGTACACCTCATGGACACTTCAGTAGGTACACTACACGGGTAAAAAAAAAAAAAAAAAAAAAAAAAAAAAAAAAAAGAATAAATAAATAAATAAATAAATAAATAAATAAATAAATAAAGGCTTAATTGCACAATAAAAGCACTTTCAGGTATATTCTCACACCTTGGCTCGAACCAAGTTTTCACCGAGTATGAGCTCGTGACATTGACCAGTCGGTTATTTCGACCTAGCAATACGCAGTTGTCTGCACCCTTTTTGTACGAGTGATGTGCATTCCGGTTCTTAAGTGAACTGAACCTTTAGAATCGGTTCACTCAAAATATTTGTTCAAAAGAATCATTCACCGAATCGTTCGCGACACTTTCTTATTTATTTATTCTTTTTTTTTTTTTGACCTTGTGTAGTGTACCTATTGTAGAGTTCATGAGGTGTACCTAATCACAGGCCACTTCAATAGGGAAAAAGCTTAAGTGAAAAGTGCCACACCCGCCCTCAACCCTACCTCCTGATTGGCTGTCTGATCTGTGACGTCACTTGGACACTCCATTAGGTACACCGCCACTTTCAAGCGTACCTAATAACAGGCCACTTTATTAGGCAAATATCATGATCAAAGGTCACAGGTGTCAAGAGCTAGTCCTTGGGGCCGCATTCTAGCATGTTTTCCAAGATAATAAAGTGGCCTGTTATTAGGTACACTTGAAAATGACAGTGTACCTAATGGAGTGTCCATGTGATTCCCTCGTTAAGCGCACCTGCGTGAAAAGATTTTGGGCATTTTCACGTTCTGCAGGAGCTAAAACTTTTCACGCAGGTGCGCTTAACGAGGGAATCACACGGACGCTCCATTAGATATACCGCCGTTTTCAAGTGTACCTAATAACAGGCCACTTTATTAGGGAAATATCATGGTCAAAGGTCACAGGTGTCAAGCGCTAGTCATAGGGGCCGCATTCCAACATGTTTTCCAAGATAATAAAGTGGCCTGTTTTTAGGTACACTTCAAAATGGCGGTGTACCTAATGGAGTGTCCGTGTGATTCCCTCGTTAAGCGCACCTGCGTGAAAAGTTTTAGCTCCTGCAGAACCTGAAAATGACCAAAATCTTTTCACGCAGGGTAACTTGGAAAACATATTAGAACGCGGCCCCGAGGACTAGAGCTTGACACCTGGGACCTTTGACCACATTTGCCTAATAAAGTGGCCTGTTATTGGGTACACATGAAAATGGCGGTGTACCTAATGGAGTGTCCAAGTGACGTCACAGATCAAACAGCCAATCAGGAGGTAGGGGTGAGGGCGGGTGTGGCACTTTTCACTTGAGCTTTTTCCCTATTGAAGTGGCCTGTGATTAGCTACACCTCATGAACACTACAATAAGTACACTACACGAGGTAAAAAAAAAAAAAAAAAAAGAATAAATAAATAAGAAAGTGTAGCGAACGATTCGGTGAATGATTCTTTTGAACAAATATTTTGAGTGAACCGATTCAAAAGATTTGGTTCACTTATCAACTGGAATTCACATCATACGTACAAAAAGGGTGCAGACAACTGCGGATTTCCAGATCGAAATAGTCGACTGGTGAATGTCACGGGTTTGTACTCGGTGGAAACTTGGTTCGAGCCCAGGTGTGAGGAAATGCCTAACTGAACAATTAACCCTTTATTTATTTATTCTTTTTTTTTTTTTACCTCGTGTAGTGTACCTATTTGTGTCCATGAGGTGTACCTACACATATTGTCATATAAAGCAGTTAACCAAATGTCAGATTTTAGCTCAATGCCCGTCGCCATAGAAACCAAGCCCCGGTTCAAGTCTTGATTCAAAGGCCGCTTGCTTGCGTTCGGCGTGAATTTGAAAACCGCATGCCGCCGTGTCGTGCCGGATGTGACGGCACGCAGCCGTAAAACCGGCATTCAGAGGACGCACCCTGTCTGTCTTTTATATCTTTTTCCTACCCCCCAAAAAGTTTGTATGCTAGGGTTAGGGCTGCTAAATGAAGTTTGAAAACAAAAAAATAGGAGGCAGCCTGTAAACTTGGACACAGCGATGGACCGCAGGGCGAATATATTTGGACAGGGCAATACACAGCCATCAGTCACACATAATCTTGTACTGGCACAACTTGCGTGATGAAAAATGATAAATAATAATTGACAATAATCTCTCAAATATAAGATTTTTATTCCTGAAATAATACAATGTAAAAAATATATAATAGGCAGGGATTTGCAGATACATCACTATTAATTGGGCAACAGTTAAAGTAGGAAGGAATTCTTTTGCTTTTGCATCCCCATTTATCAAGTCTCAAACTTGCAGGACATTTTTTGGCCCCCTTCTTGACAGCAAAGCAGGACGTGGGGGGGGGGGCAGCACCCACTTTTGTGGTCATGTCGTTGTTCAGGCATTATCTCTGTGTGCGCGCGTACGCCGTAGAATTTTGACTAAGCTTTAGTGTTTCGAGCGGAAATGTTCCCAAGCATTTTTGGTGCTCCATTTCTTTATTGATATGCGCCGACAACTTTTCCAAGCAAAGCAAAGCAAAGCAAAGCAAAGCAAAGCAAAGCAAAGCAAAGCAAACAAACACGACGGGGCTTTGTAAAAACGACAGCAAGTTGACTTCCTGTTGCGAAACGCTTACGATGTCACGATGCAGATCTGCAAACGACGGCGGCGGCGGCTGGGGGAAGATAAGAAAGGGTGAGGGCGTCGGCGTTGTTGAGTCACAGGCCTGCCACCGGAGGAAACAGTGCAGCCCCTGCCGGAGGGAAGAAGAAGAGTTGGCGGAGCTCCCACCCCCGCCGGCACTATCCGCACGCTCGCTTGCTCCTACATCATTTCTTACGTTTTGGACTAGCTCCGCCGCTGCCGCCGCCATCTCCCACGTCCCCGTCCGGGACTTTCCAGTCCATCTGGCGGCCTTTTTCGTAGAGTCCCTTCAGCACCTTCCTGACTTGGTCGGGGCCGCCAGCACGACTCACTTCTAAGTACTTCCTGTAGAGCTGCAGGGCCGTGCGGGCGTCCTCGATGCTGTCGTGGGTTTCCCCTTGGATGCTCAGGTCTGATAACGGGACAAAAGCACATTTTGCACAAATGGGCCTTTTTTCCCTTTTTCTTGCACCGAGGCAGCGCGTCGACGGACCCAAAGCGTTTCGATAGAATGCAACCGGCCCACATGAGTGAGGAAATGGAGCTGTAAGGTAGCTGGAGTTAGGTAGTTCCATACAAAGGAAGGAAGAGCCTCATTTGGCTGCCGTTGGCCAACACCAGAGCCCAATAACGACAGACTTGCGTCTTGAGCACACGGTCGGTCGGTCAAAATCTATGCGAGGAGCGTCGTCGTAGTATATCGTGTAGTAGCACGGTGTGATTACGCGTGACATTCTCCAGTCTGCCCTCATCGGCCCTCTGTCATTTACCCACACATTTAGGACGGAGGGACAGCCTGACCACGAACTGAGGATCTGCTTCTGACGCGTCTTGGTGGCCTATCCTAATTAGTGCATGGGGTTCAGCGGCAAAGCAAAAGAAATGCAAGAAAGGAAGGCGCTCCCACGGAAAAAAAGTCCCTTGGGTTGTTATTTTTTTTCCGGCCGGCTGGCCGACTGACTTACCGAGAAAGTACCAGGCGAGAAAGCGCAGCGATATCATCCTCTTGCGAGGCAAATGGAAGAGGTAGACGGTGTCGATGACTTGGTCTTTCAGCACCTGCAAAGAAGCCACCGGCCCTCGTCGACTCTGAAAGCGCAATTGCGGCGAGAGGAGCGAGCGAGAGCTTACCGATAAATTGATCACTCGGAAGTCCTTCTGGAGGCCGTGGCCGACGAAGCGGACCCCCGTGTCGATGAGGAAGCGCAGCTTGAGGTAGGTGGACTTGAGAGTGGTCAAATGCTTGGAGGAGATCTTGGCATCCAGGTCGCCCGGTTTGATGCCCGAGTACTGAGTCAAGTAGTCCACCACCTGCACCACAACACAATACAGTATTCCACCCACCCACCGTGTCCATCCATTTGGCCCGCCCACCCGCCCTTTATTGTCCACTCGGGCTCTCCGTCGTTGCCCAGACTGCTATATACGAGCACAACCAAAGCCAGAGGGTGTGTGCAATGACAACTGAGTGGGTAAGCCGTCGGAAAAGCGGCAGCTCGCTCACCTGCTCCTGCGTGGAGATGTAGTCGTCGATGAAGGGCACGCCCTCGTTGGGCCCCTGGCCCCGCACGCACGTGATCCTGGCCACCGACATCTGACTGGGCTTGATGGTGGACTTGGTGCCGTCGCTGCGCAGCTCGGCCTCTTCCTGCGTGCGCACGTCACCGCGTCTCGCGCTGGCTGGGCTTTGCGGCAACGGGTGGGCGGGCGGGTCGGGAGGCCAAAGCCGCTCACCTGGTTGAGCGTCACAAACTCCGCGTCCAGCCCCACCAGGTCGCCCGCCTGCGGCATTTCGCTGACCATCAGCGGGATGAAGGTGGCGTGAGTCTTCCTCTGCTTGCGAGCCAGCGAGGCCTCCGTCAGCAGGACGCTGGCGTCGATGGGCTTTTGAACTGAGGGTGCAAAGCAGCGCGGGCAAAGCGCCGCCGTCAAGTCTTCGCCGGCTGCCAAGCCTTCGCCGGCCGCCAAGCCTTCGCCGGCCGCCAAGCCTTCGCCGGCCGCCAAGCCTTCGCCGGCCCCCAAGCCTTCACCACCTTGCGCACAAAGCCAAACTCACTGCGAAGATCGTATTTGGCGTGGTAGTTCCTCTTGGCATAATAGAGGACGGCGGGCACTTTCCAGCTCACGTCAAACTGGGCGGCTTCACTCTGCCATGAACAGACAGGAATGGCTCGACTGGCTGGCTCTTTACCGGTCGGTCAACAACCTGGACCAGCCAGCAGGAATTTGTTCACAGGCGACGTATTCACCTTGTCGATGGGCTCAATGAGGAAATCGTTGAAAAGGTACCACTGCTGGTGCGTGACTCCCTGAAAGAAAAGACGGCCCAAAGTGGAAGCAAAAAGGCAAAAAGCGCCCATGCGCACGGGCACGGGCATGGGCCAGGCCGTGCCGTCCCGTCCCGGCTCGACTCCACCGACCTCTTTTCTCTGGTGGTAGGTTTCTCCCACTTTGATGTGCGCCACCAAGTTGCCGCCCGTGCGAGCGTCCAGGACATGAGGCACGGTCACCACCAGGTCGTAGAGGGACGCACCATCCGCCTCCTCGCCCGCCTCCTCGCCCGCGCTGAGCTAGTTGCCGTGACAACGCCGCCGTGAGCAAAAGGAGCCAAAAGGGCAGGGCAGGGCAGGGCAGGGCAGGGCCGGGCCGGGCCGGGCCAGGCCAGGCCAGGCCAGGCCAGGCCAGGCCAGGCCAGGCCAGGCCAGGCCAGGCCAGGCCAGGCCAGGCCAGGCCAGGCCAGGCCAGGCCAGGCCAGGCCAGGCCAGGCCAGGCCAGGCCAGGTTGTTTGCGACTCACCTCGTCTCCTCCTGGCCAATTGCTGACCTGCAGCCCTTGGCTTTTGCTGATGGACATCTTCAACGTGAGCGGGATCCACGTGTGTCTCAGGTCCTCCAGGCGGGCGAAGCCCCCCACGCTGCTGGCGACGTCTTCCTCGCCGCTGAAAAAAAAGCAGTCGGTCAGATCCGAGGTTCCGCGCGCACAGACGGACGACAGGTGTGGCTCTTACTCCAGGCACCACTCGCTGGGCATGGGCGGGGCTTCTGCAAGCACGGCGGGCCCCGACTCCACTTTTGGCCGCGCTTTCAGGAAGGCGTACTGCGCAGAGAAGCGCAAGCAAAGCGTCCGACGTCCGAGCTATTCTCAAAGAAACCCGAGTCTCCCATTACGAGATTTTCCCAAATCAAAAGCTAGTCCCACTTTGGCCTTTCCGAGCAACTCTGGACATGAGTTTTTGGGCGGAGCGGCCCTATTTTTTTCCTCCAGCATGTCACGTTTCAGAGCAAGAGCACATAATAATGGGGTCGTGGTCACATTTTGTAATGGTTTGATGATTAAGGCGAGGGTTGGGCAACAGGCGCGTGTGCTTTTCCTCTGAGGAGTGTGACAAAGTGCCAATACAATGTGAGCCTACATGGGTGACATTGTGAACACGTTTCTTCAGTAGCAAGGCTGGCAGTTGCACGCGGGCCGCTGTCGCCACACTCTGGACGACGGCCCATCGCTTGGCCCATCGCTGGGCCCATTGCTGGACGACGGCCCATCGCTGGGCCCAACGGCCAGACAATTCTGACTCCAAAGATGAAATTACCTCTGCCTGGACCTTCCAGAATTCCGCCTCTTTAGCACTGTTCACCTCACAGTTTATCACCAAAACATCGGGCAGGCATCGAATGTTGCGTGTCTGGACCTGCGCACGTGCACACACACGCAGACGCATGCAAGTCAGTGCGAGAGCATCAGCACGGCGCCCTCCCTCCCTAGCGACTCACCGTGGGCTGATACTTGTCACAGTTTTCACACCACGCCTGCGTGCTCTGCTCCAGACAGATGCTCTTCTTCAGGATCTCGGCAAAGTCGTACTCCTTTACGGTTTTCTCTGGTGAGCGAAATGAGTGAACAATTGGTCTTGTTCAAACAAAAAGAAAGAGCATAACACGAGTGACTGAAGCAAAACATAATGACTTTGGACATAACACTAAGCCACGTGGCAAAACGGCATTACAAAACTGGCACGGGTGCGGCGGGAACCCCGAAACCATTGCATCGAGAGCAATATTTACTGGCGGCGGCACATCAGGAGGAGCAGCACCGTGCCCAAGTCCCGACACACGTATCTGTTGCCGCCGTGCTCTTCTACATTCCAATAGGGTAGGCAGGTAACGCAGCCATGCTGAAAGTGTGCCCAGTGCCCGACTTTGCTTTCATTTACAAAGGTGCCCGGCGGCGACGGTGCGCACCTTGAGGGTTGTGCTCGGGGTAGCGCATGGTGAAGAGCAAGGTGAGGGAGGAGCGTACAGTCTCTTTGCCGCAGCGACACAGACTGCTGTTCTCCACCTCGCAGCCAAACAGCTTGCCGACGGCCGACTCGCCGGATGAGCCCGGGCAGCTGCAAACACAACATTGCGTCGGCCCGGGATGCCATTGACCCGGCCGACTTTCTACCGCGGACAGACGGGACGAGACCGGAATAGAGGTGTCGAAAATGAAATTTGGCGATTATTTGGAGTAGTGGTTGCCCGTTGACGACATGGATTTAAGAACTGCAGAAATCATTTCCGATCAACCTTTCTCATTCATCGTGGCTGAGCTAATGAAGGAAGGCGCTGAATGGGCACAACCGCAAATAAAGAACAGAGCCAAATGCACAGCAGTGGAGAACTGGCATCATTTCACATTGCTGCTGTCGCTGAGAGTTTGGAGAAGATGCTGGTCTCTTTCCGTGGCAAAGAAAGACTTTGCCCGCTTTGGGCCTCTGACCTGCTGCTGCCGCCGCCGCCGCCGCCACCACCGGCTCCCCTGTACGCCTGTGGCCCCTCCTGCTCTTGAGTCTCCTGGTGCAGTTGCGTGAGAATAAAGCGGTTCCAGCTCTGGATCAGACGTCCCAGTCTGGCCTTGCCCGTTTGCTCGTCAGAGTCTGCCAGGATCAGGCCCAGTGCGGACGCTTCGGGGATGGTGCGGAATGCCCGCAGGAAATTGCTTGCCTTGAGGAGAGAAGGGAGGAGACAGTGGTTGCCAGCGGTTGCCAGCGGTTGCCAGCGGTTGCCAGCGGTTGCCAGCGGTTGCCTGCCGTCCTCTCGGACAGAGAGAATTTTTCAAGATTCAAGAATTTTTATTCGCCATGTTTGAGCGTGCCAAACAAGGAATTTGACTTCGGTACATCACAGCCTCTGTTCAACCATTAGGTGACTAACAACACTCAGGACGTGTGAAAAATGACAAATGTTCTCAAACACCCCCTGATCTTCAACTCCCAGGAGGGCAAGGAAAAACTCAAAACTCCAACTAGGGGAAATGAGAAACCTTTTGGCTCGACTTTCCCCGTAACTCGTTGATTCAAGCACTATATAACACAGCCTTGCGCCATTTTGAAACACGTTGGCCGGTAAAATTGATGGCAATCCGTGACGGCCTCCCACGCATTTGGAAAAACGAAAGCCATCAATCAGGCTATCAATTGTGGAATACCAGAACAAGTCGAGCTTTTTGCCCTCAGGCTGGGGCGGCATGTTTTGCCAGCCTCACTGCGGCTTCAGCCCGCTGCGTGCCGATCGAGGTTCCCGTCGCACGTTTGCCTTGGGGAATACGCCGCGCGTCATCGTCGTCGTTTGAAGACACGGCAGTCATCTCAGAGCCCGTTTTGGGTCGGGAGCCGATCCGAACTCCAACCCTCGGCGGCGGCGACTGGACTGACCTGACAGGGATCGCCTCGCGACAAGTCCAACATGTGGAAGAGGAAGCCGAGCTCGCAGGCCAAACAAAACTCCTTCTGACACAAATGATTCTGCACCAGACAGCGAATGGGCTCCAGGAAATACAAAACCTGCAGTGGGCGAGACAAACAATCAAAGGTTGATGCTTTCAAAAGGAAACAAGGCCCAGCCACCTCTCTCTCTCTCTCTCTCTCTCGCTCACCTGGATCATGCAGTTGCAGTAGGCGTTAGGGATGTGAGGCTCCAGGCCAGCAAACAGGGTTTTGTTGTAATGCTTGAAGTCAAAGTCCTCCAGTCCCAGCTTGGAGTATTTAATGGTCACCTAGCCAGGCACGACAACGCGTGAACCCCCTAGCCACGCCTTGGGCTCAGCATGCACGGAGGGAGGGAGGGCATGCACGGAGGGAGGGAGGGAGGACCGTTCCCACCTTTCGATATTTTTTGGGCACCATGTAGAGATGCGGCTCTTGGTCACGCCCGATGGGCGACTCCGGGACCTGGCTGTAACTGTCGTAATCCTGCTCGGTGTCTTTCATTTTGTAAGGAACCTGAAGAAGGGAAAGGCAAAGGGTAAGCGCCACACACACAAAAAAAAAAAAAAAAAAAAAAACATAGCCGTCAACATGCCTGGTTCCGGGGACGAGCGCGAGGGTTGGCCGCGTAGCCGATGAATCCCACCGTCTTCATGGTGCGCAGGATTTCCGGGTCCACGGGAGGCGCTCGTCTACAAGAGCGAGCGCAAGAGAGAGAGAGAGAGAGAGAGAGAGAGAGAGAGAGAGAGAGAGGGAGAGGGAGAGGGAGAGGGAGAGGGAGAGGGAGAGGGAGAGAGGGAGAGAGAGAGAGAGAGAGAGAGAGAGAGAGAGAGAGAGAGAGAGAGAGAGAGAGAGAGAGAGAGAGAGAGAGAGAGATATGTTTACGGATATCTGTAGGCTGCTGTCGCCAATTTGACACGACAGCAGAAAACATTGGCGACAGAATCAAATCCGAAAGACAAGCTCGGCTGTGCGGTTTCTTTTTGGCGCAATGGACAGACATACTGTATTCTTTCCCCGGGTTGCACGACAGGCAGGCCTTCTGTCATTGTGCGTTTTCTGTGGGCGTATTTGATGCCAAAGCGGCTAACACACTTCCCTAAAAAAGAAGGAGAAGCAAAGAAACAAAGCAAAAAAATAACACTGCCTGCCACCACGAGACGGACGCTGTGCGGATTCCAAAGCGGGAAATGCCACGAGCATGCTCGGAGTAAGATTGCGTTGTACTTGAGCGCGAAGCCCCGCCCAGCCAAACCCAAGACAGTTTTGATCGGAAGAAAGCCGCAACCTGACCGAGCGAGCCGTGGCGTTGGTGCAAAGCCACGTGCTGGCAAATGGAATCCCCTCGCCAAGCGTCACCGCAATCCGTTGAAACAAAAGGGACTTACTCAAATGGGGCCAAGCTCCTTTGAGCCACTTGGCATCTGCCCAAATTTGCCAAAGCTGACAATTGCAAAACTCGGTTGCGCTAGTTGTCCACTTTCTAATACGGGAGGGAAGAGAAGGCGAGCGGGCGGGCGGCAACAGGCGGCGCTCAGCATTCAAACGCTTACGCTACCTGGGTCTGGGCGCGGCCAGCGCAGCGGGCCAGTCCGACAAGAGCGGCTCGGTGCCGGTGAGCGTCATGGGGATGAGCGAAAGGGGTAGCAGGTCGTGGTTCCACTCCAGCTGAGGCAGCGTGTCCACCAGGCAAGGCAGAGCAAAGTCCGTCTCCCGGGAGTAGTCGTTGAAGGACACGTCGGGAGCGTCCGACCACAGGTGCACGCATCCTCCCGAGTCCCCGAAGGCTAACGCTCGCTTGCCGGACGACACGTCAAAACTCATCAGCAGCTGGCCCACCGTGTTGACGTGGAAGATGTCCGCCACGTTGGCCAGCCCGGTGGGCTCGCAGAATTGGCACTGACCTGCGAGGGAAGAAGAGTCAGTCATCGTGCTGCTGCCGTGCGTGTACGCTAACATCTCAACCATGTGCTGCTGCTGCTGCTGCTGCACGCTAAAGCGGGAGCCTACGTACCTGTCTGCGAGATGATGGCCAAGCGGGACGTGTACGTCGGGATGAAGCGCAGGAAGAGCGGGTCCACGTGCACTTGAAGCGGCGTGACGGCTCGCATCATGCGCAGGTCGTACACCATGAGGAAGCGGTCGCAAGCCAGGCCGCTCAGTCCGCGGCTGGAGAAGCCGCAGGCAGCCAACAGGTTGCCGTGCACGTCAAAGTCCGACAGGCTGCCCGAGAAGGCGTCAAAGCGGTGCTCCGTCTTGAACGTGCGTGGGTCCCGAAGCGTCACCTGGGTCCAAGAGAGGCGCCGTGTGAGCGTACGGGCCAGACCTCCCATCCCGCTGGAGCCTCCTTCCTTACCTTGCCCGAGGTGTGGCCGCAGAAGAAGAAGCGACTGCTTTGGCGCACGATTGCCACTCCGGGGACCTCCACGGTGAACTTTTTCCGCACATCGACCGTACCGTCAGCTCGGGCCGGTCACGCCGTGCCACGCCACGCCGCGCTGCGCCACGCCACGCCATCGGGAACTCTCACCTTTTGCGTTTCCTGAACCGTATTCAAGTCTAGCTCAGCCACGTAGTTTTGCAGGCCACCCATCAGCAAAGTGTTGTTGTCGGTCATCAGGAGGCTATGCATATCGGCGCCTTCCTCCATCCTAGAATGACATTCGCGTCATCGAGACAAGAATGGCCACACCGAGTCTGTCGTCAAATTTCAACTCTCCGTACGGATAATCAAACATGACGAGGCCGCCGCGAGTGTAGCACTTGAGGTTACACTTTGAGAGGAACAGCACGCCCGTTTCCAGACTCTGGATGTGCCGAATGTCGTCGGTGGCGTGAACTTGAAAAGAAGAATAGCGGCCCATCGTAGAGCCAAAGAATGACGTAGCGTGACCCTGGAAGCAGAGAGGAAAAGACATGAGATGTGGAGTCAAAGAAAAGAAGAAGGTGGATCCCCGCTCACTCTGTGATTTCCCATCCACAGCATTTCTTCCTGCGCGTCAAAATGCGTGGCTGTCACGGGGACGCCAACTTCGGAGACTACACTGTGCAGCTCCGAAAACATGCCCTCCGTCACGTGCACGGCTTCGGGGACTGTCACGGCCAAACCGTCCGCATCCATCTCCACACCCTGCAGGAGGTTGGGGTTGATGTGGGCATCCAGGGAGGGTTCCATCACCGCATCCAATGTCCCGTGAAGGCGCGGAGAGTAGTCCCGCATCCCGGTGTCCAGAGCCTCATAGTTCATGCTGGCTTCGGCTAGATCAACCTGCGATGAAAACCCGCCGATGAAATACGACGACAGCCACGTTTGTTCTAAAATAATAATAATAGTGTGTGCGTGTGTGTGCGCGCGCGCACGTGTGTATTAGCGTTGGCCGATTTGACAGAGAGAACCTCTCTCCGCCGGATGGCGGCTAACAGTTAGCTAGCTAACAAGATAGAACATCATCAAGACTTGCAAATGCCGACAATTTACGAGCCAATCACTATTTCCTAAGTAAGAAACAACTGACACCGTTCCGGTGCACAATAGTAACGGCTGCAACTAATTTACAGAAAACGTGCGAGCAACAGCTTTTTTCTCAGGGTTAGCTTGTGGCTAACAACAAACAGCGAACGTGCCTAACGCAGCAGCCAGTTAGCTCAGTTAAAAATAAAAAAAATAAAAAAACCACAAGGCATCTTTATTAATATAGCGCGTTCACTACGGCTTTCGACGTAACAACGCGCTTTAGAAAAACCTAAAATATCAATATTAACTACTAATATTAACTAGTGTGTATGGAACCAGAAGTCTTCTTGCCGACCTGAGTTTGGAGTTCGATTTGCCGCCCACATGTCCAGCTGAAGTCACAACAAAGGGGAAAACAACAGCACGCGCAAGGACCCGATACGGGACCGGAGCAGTGGTGATGCGTTCAAAAGCTCATCCAGAGCGCTGTTCCGAACAGCAACAGCTGCAGCAGCGGGCGGCGGGCGGCGGGCTTCGGCGAGGCGTTCAAGAGCACATCCAGAGCTCTGTTCCAAAGAGCACAAACTCCTATCTAATAGAAGTTTGTTTCACACATTTTCTAAACAAATATTACATTTTGCCGCGACCTTTTTAAAACGTGTGGAAATATCCTTAATATATGAAGTGCTTTTTTTGTACAGCATTCTCGGACTTTCCTGAAAAACAAGCCGGATCCCCCCCCCCTTCTAAAATTGCAGAAATGGGAAGAATGTGCTGAAGAACCATTTCCATAACGTTTTTACACCCCCTCGCAAAAGGCACATGTTGGAATTTTTACAAATTTAAATAGTTAAATCAAATGTTACGTTGTTTTTGTTCAAATCAAATCACGGCAGTAACTGCAGTGTGGATACACCTCTTTCCTTTCCATGCTGTAGTCTGGATTATAATTGTCCTTTTAGTTGAGTGATATTTTTTTAATATTGCACTAATGTAACAAATCAAGACAGTTATCAAGTTACGAACGCCTGCTGAGGGAATCCCTCACAGGGATGCCCATGCATCACGCAGGGAAATCCCTGCACTGACTCATCCTCGTTGTTATAAATCAACGCAGCAGCGCTCATCATACCAAACAGCCTTAGCAGACATCGGCATAAAAAATAAAATAAAAAAAAGTTAAGAAAAAGCAAAATCGACCAAGATGTCAGCTTACGCGCCTCTTTTCTTGCTGTTGGCCGCTTGTGCCTGTTGGTGCGCGCCTACCGCTCCGAAGAAAGATCCCTGCGCGGAGGTCAAGAGCAACTCTCTGCGACTAAACCAGCTCGCAAAAAACGCACTCATACAGGTAAGGAGATGATGCTCGCTCGCTCGCTCGCTCGCTCGCTCGTCTTTAATACACGCATGCCGACGGACGGACGGACGGACGGACGGAGAAGTGCAGTTGTCAGTTGTCAAAAGAAAGCCAGCCTGTTTTGAACACTGCTTTGTTACTGGCCGGCAATAAACAGATTGTGTTTTTCAGGCGCGGAACGGATCGACCGATAACGCCAATTTCACATTCGCTGCGGACTGGATGGAGGCCAAGGATAAATGTGATCCTGAGACATTGCGCCACAGCCCCACTGTAAGTAAGCGAGCGAGCGAGCGAGCGAGCGAGCGAGCGAGCGAGCAAGCAAGCAAGCAAGCAAGCAAGCAAGCAAGCAACAATACTCACCGTGGCATGATTGCACTTGCATATAAAGTAAACTTTTTGCTCCCTCCGTTATTTTGCTGCACTTCACTTCCAACAGCCGTGCGCCAAAAAGATCCTCATGGTGCTGAGCAGTTACGTGACGGCGCTGGACAAAGTGGCCAGGTTCGCAAGTTGTTCAGAGTCCGTCTCTAGCGTGAAGCTGAAGTCGGAGGCTTTGCGCGAAAGCGTGAGCGCGTGCGTCCAGCTCAACAATGTGAGTGGCCTCCAGAAGCATTTCGCCGGCCGGTGCAAGTCACAGTGATCAGAGAGGTACATGTTTGCAGGACGTCCGCAAAGAGGCGGAAGAGCCTCGTCCTCGTCCTGATGATGTCGCGTGGCAAGAGGAGCATCTGTGCTACTATACCCTGGAGCGACTCTTTTCCTTTTCCCTTCTCACGGCCCGAGTGTTTGCCGTGGGCCATCCGGCCGCTCACTCGCAAGGCTCGGCTCACGTGTGCAAGTAGAGAAGAAGGAACGGCATGCACCGGCCCGCCCGGTCACATGGTGCCTCTTCATCGCCAAAGTCGTGTGTTTCTTCATACTATATTTATTGTATTTATGACTATTTATTGTTTTGTATGATCCCTACTCAGCGTCTGATAAAGAAAAGTGTGCCTTAAATTGGCGGGTGCTGCATGTGTGTCCTCCGAGTCATTCGTCCCCCAGCGCAACCACCACCCGGCCCGCCTTGACTTTTTGTTAACCACACTGTCCAACTCTAATTGTCCGTCCGTCCGCCGGTCCGTCCCTTTTCTTAAATCGGGGCGACAGAAAACAGAACGCGGACTGCGCTCAAGTCGCGCAACCCGTCCTTTGTTCAAAGACAGACAGTTAGAGTATGGCGAGCCGAGCCGAGCCGAGCCGAGGTGTTTCCCCCAAAATCTTTCTGCCGGTCCGAGGCCATGCACAGCTAATTGGTGGCACGCGCGTCGCAGATTGGAGTTCCCTCACCCGCCGATGATGCATCGCTCATTCGCTCACATTTCTAAGCAAACAATGGGGGAAGGTTTCTTGTTTTTTCTGCTTTTGTTTTGTTTTGTTTTGTTTTGGTTTTTTAAGAGGAAGCGGGAGCGCCGGCCGGTCGGCCGGGCTCAGTGCCAAGAAGACGTATTGCCGCTCGACGATGAAGTTTGACTTCATTCAAACGCCGATTATGTCCTCCTTGTCGTCAAGGAACATCACAACAAAAACAAAAGGCTCGAGCGGGATTTTGAACAACTTTTTGGCCCACCTGCCCGACAGCGCAAAGAATGATTCCATCAATCTGAACGGGGGGAGCCCCAGATCCCGGGGCACACATGATTGATTGATTGTTGATTGATTGGTTAACTGGTTGACTGATCGATCGGTCGATTGATATGATTTGCATCAGGCTTACCTTCATCAGCTTTGTGTCTGCCCTGCAAAAACACCGCGAGTTGCTAGCAAACTCAGGTCAGGTGCGAACACTACATGGAAATAAATGGCCAATACGTATGTATGCCGAAAGAAACAAATCAGATGTCAGGCTGTCCGAACAAGGACCGCAGGTGTCCGTGCTTGGCCAGGTTGTGCAAACGCAATCACATCGAACGCGCGTGAAGTAGGATGGGGTGTTGTTTGCCGAGTGCGTAGCCTCCCAGCGGCACGCGTGGAATAAACGAGGAAGGGACGTCATTGTAGCAACGCTACAAAAACTACTCCAAAGTTTTTGACACACCGAGGAAATGAACGCTGACTCGGGCAAGCATTTTGGGGGCTTTTTAGTTGCTGATAACAGGGCCGGCCCTACTGTTAGGCGATTTCGGAAGCCGCCTCGTCAGGTGAAAGATTTCGCCCCGGCCGGCAAGCATTTTTTGCCGCCCACTCCAGCGCTCTCTCTCACTCCCCCACCCAAAGACGGAAAACAATAAGACTGGGGGCGGGGGAAGGGGCGTTTTTGGAAGTTGCCTAGGGCGACAAATACCCTGCCTGGCTGATGATGTCACAGATTATTATTATTATTTTGTGGTTGGTTTTCACCCTGGTACTACAGGTTCAGGAGTCGCAGGAGAGGCTGTGCTGGGGATGCTTTGCTACTTTTCGGCAGTGTACGGGGGATAATAAAGCATGTGCGGGGAAAAAAAACATAACAAAAAAACAAGAGCGTGGACCTGGCTGGTTGAAGGCAGGATCTACACGCATAGAAAAAGATCTTAATTTTCTCCATACATGCTGCTGGGACTCCACACACTCGGCAAGCAACATATAGCATCCGATTCCCACCTCATTTTGACGTTTTGTTTGTTTGTTTGTTTAAGTCTTGTCGAGCAAACAGTCATTTTCCCACGTCGGAAGGAAAGAACGCGTCGCGGAGGAGAAGAAAGCTGAAAAAGCTCGAGCTCGGGCTTTCTTTTTTGCGTGCCCAACAATCGTGTGGCTTTTTATAAACAACAGCGACATCTGTTGACAAAAAGAAACCAATGCAGACGATTCATGCGCTTGCCTCTGACAAATCCATCGAACGTCCGCAACTCCACATCCATGTTGTGGAAGCAATGCAGCCGAGAGAATTGCCACAAAATGAATCAAATAGACAACTACTACTAATATTAATAATAATAATGCACCCGATTTATATAGCGTTTTTCTGGCCACGCAAAGACGCTTTAGAGTGGATACAATATTCATGCACTCACACGTTCCCACTCGTGGTGGTGGTGGTGGTGGTGATGGTAAAGATTGTGAATAGCCACAACTGCCCAGGGGGAGGTTGACAGAAGCGAGGCTGCTAGTGTGACCCTCCGAAGCGTCATCGGTACCC
Source organism: Syngnathus floridae (assembly GCF_059516105.1). Classification (NCBI taxonomy): domain Eukaryota; kingdom Metazoa; phylum Chordata; class Actinopteri; order Syngnathiformes; family Syngnathidae; genus Syngnathus; species Syngnathus floridae. The sequence goes on along the minus strand of NC_142414.1, from coordinate 27,761,703 downwards.
TTTTCAGTTTGGTCAAGTTTGTCGCATGGGAGCCGAGGGAGGGAGCTTCCGCGTCCTTTCAAAAGTTTCCATGGTGAGGCGAGACAAACTACATGGTCGGAAGTCATTGGCATAGCTGTGATTGTGGCTGTTTTCCACATGGCCTACGCTAAAGGGAAACTGTTTGCACATCGCTCAACGGAATAGGAAGACGTCACATCGTCGCAATAAGGGCTCCAATGTGATTTACGGAGAGACAACTTATTCCGCACTGCATGGCCGGCTCCCAATTTGGGGAGTAACAACATGTCCGCAATCACGCTGTAGTCATCTTAATCCTAACCAAGTCTGAAAGCCCAGCTAGGTGCACGCACTCGCGCGCAAAGTCTTCGGCGATGACAGCAAATGTGCGCTCATGGCACGGCACAGGTGCCCTCCAAAGCTCGATGCAGTTTCTCGAACCCCGCCCCGCCCCACCGCTCGGTGTGGTGCCATACATGCACGTCAACACGCCTTAAGCTTCTTAGGCGCTCGCTAATGAAAGTGGGCGCACATTGTGCGGGGGGACAGATGGCTCCTGTCTTGATTAAGTTCTCATTTTGCCGCTTGCAGAAGCTGGCGGGCTTCATCCCTGAGGAGACCAGCTCGTGTGTGAAAGGGCGCCTTGCCGCTTGACTTTTCGGATTATTTTCCCTCCTTCTTTTGTCTTGATGCAGCTAGAGCCAGGCGCCGCACGCGCGCACGTCTGCCTTTTGGCCGGACAGGAAGGGGCCATGCGACGGGATCGCTTTCACTGAAGCAAGCCGGAGAAGTAGCGCGCCGCACGTTTCGTTCCCGAGGAGCTGGGGGAAAAGTGAGTCAAAGGCCACTTTTGGTCACAAACGGGAAGAAGACGTGTCATTGAATGTCGCCTTCATCTTTTGTGGACGTTACAATGCATCGTTTGTCGTCTCCTGCTTCCAAAGCCAGTGTGTGTGTGTGTGTGTGTGTGTGTGTGTGCGTGCGCGAGACAAATGCACGTGCGCGGGCCGAAGAGAGGCAGGCGCATGCCAGAGATGTGCGTCGCACTGAGCGGACTTATTGTTCACTCCGGGATTGACAATCATTGCCATTGCGCAATAGACACGCAACCATATCGGGCGCTCAAATCGGACGCTTCGAGACGCCTTCTTGTGCATGCTCACAGAATTTGTTATGTCCCTTTTGTGTGTGCAGGCGAGATGAGCTCGGCATTGGTTTTGGCAAGGCCACTCCGTTGGGGTCTTCTCCTCTTTTGTGTGGCGAACTTGTGCGGCCGGCGAGGGTCTGCCGCTGTTGCTCCTGCTGCTCCTGCTGCTGGCAACCAAAGCTCTCGAGGCGAGGCGGGTACGTGACAGAGCCGAGCAAAAGCCGGCCCCTGGGGCTCATTACGGCCGGTGGGCCGCCCGGCCCACCAGCCGTCACCTGGCTGGCTGCACAGGGGCCTGCCTGCCTGCTGACTTCCGGTTGAACATTTCAATCTATAACACAGTATTTGAGAATAAAAGAAGATAAAGTCGGCAGCCGTTACAGTCAGTAAGACGGATACGCTCGCAAGCATGCATCTTCCGATGGCCCTCATCCACACGATAGCGCTGTAGCTTCGACAAGGCCTTTATTTGCACGAGCACGTCGGAACCTTTATCGAGAAAGTCCGCACGGAAATGCCACACGAACGAACAACCAGAAAATGATGTTGCGCTTTCCTGTCGCAAGGCTCATGGAAGGAGAGGACCGGGACTTGCCAAGTGGTGGCGGCTCATCGTTGCTGCAACAAGAACAAGATTGAAGAACGCTCCCAGACGGTCAAGTGTTCCTGTTTCCAAGGACATGTTGCCGGAACAACAAGAGCACAGCCCTCTTGTGTTGAAGGTCATTCTGCTCCTCTTGCTACCATTCAAGTTGCTGTTGTTGTTATTGTTTTATCATTCTGATGATCAAATCTTTTCTGATTTCACAATGGGCACTATGAGCAGCTTCTTCCTTCCACTTCCAGCACCTCAACTACAACTTCGCCCAAAGTATTGTCCAGTCGCACGTTTTTGCCCGCTATATTGTTTCCGTGGCCACTCCGCTGCCACAGAAGCCAAAGGCCAAAGACCGGAGAACTCGAACAAACGTAGCAGACGGATGGCTGGACGGACAGATCCTAAGAAAAGAAATGTCTTTCTGCTATGTCCTGATAAAAAAAAAAAAAAAAAAGACATGTCTTTCTGCTGTGTCTTGATCCCCCCCCCCCCCCCCCTCGCAGCCTTCATCGTGCGTCAGAAACGGTGGTGTCAGATGAAGCCGTGCGCCCAAGGGGAAGAGTGCCGAGTACTTTCTGACCTGAGCGGCTGGTCTTGCATCTCTGGGAACAAGGTGAAAACCACCAAGGTGAGGAGAAGGCCTCGTCGTCCCCACCGCCAAACACACTGGCAGTCCAGCCGTCGGCTTTTGTCACGTCGGTGTCTGGCTGCAAGGATTGCCGGCGTTTTGTTTTTAGGTGGCACGCTAGCTGCTTGGTCCAATCGCAGCAAAGCCATCCCGCTCCAGTATTGCCTGCGTTTTGTTTTCAGGTGGCACGGTAGCCGCCTCGTCCAATCGCAGCAAAGCTATCCGACTCCGGTCGGTAACTCTGGACCCCGAGGCCACAAAGAACACACTGGGTGGATGAAACGCCGGCCAGCCAAACGGAGTCAGTCAAATTCAGTGGTGCGGACAGTGGGTGAGTCAAATCGGCCACAACAATGTAACAACGCGCTTGATTTTAGAGTCGGCCTAAAGCGGCTGCGGTTGCTCCAGCTGCTCGCTCGCCCGTCCCGCTGATTCTGGGCTCCCACTACATTTGTGTTTGTTTTCCCAGCTTCAGCTTACTCGTCTTTCACCTAGTTTAAGTATGGCATCTATGCACTTTGTTGACTGACTGCCCGCTATAGCCATATGCAATTCAAAAAGGTGCAGAACATTGTAACCTGTATCGGCTGGCTCACTTTGTGATTACCCTGTCAAATCAGAAAAAAAAAAAAAATCGTCTGAGCAACAAGGCAAGGCCCCACAAGGGCATAATGTATAAAAAAACAACAACAACATCAACAACAACAACACAACTTTTGGGTGTGTGGAGTTTGTAATTGAGATTCAAATATTTTGCTAGAAACTGATTAAGGTTGTTTCCTTGAAACTTTGAGTTTGCCCAACTTTTTTATTATAATTTTGACCAGTATGCCTAATATGAGTGTTAAAAAATGAAGAGAGAGCAACGGCAAACTGACACCCTATTGCTGACGACGACGGGATGTAAGAACGCCGAGCGAGCGAGCGAGCGAGCGAGCGAGCGGTAAACTGCAGGAGAGAGACAAAATGGGACAAGAGCTGAGAACCACATTACCTACCATCAAGACTGAGCATTAAAAAGAGCACGGGGAGAAATCATATGCTGGATTATCATTCAAATGATTTACAAGTATGAACTCTACATGTAGCGTACCTTCGCACCTCTCGAGCGATGCGCGGCGGAGGCATGTACTTTACGTATTACGTCCAGCTCTCTGATTGGTTTACCACCCGCTAACCTAACAATACGTCACGTCCTCTGATTGGTTCATCGGGTCTACACATGACGTCTCCATCTAGCGTCGCCGTGGCGGCGTTTACGGATTTGGGTCCACGCGAAAGGCGCACCATACTAAAGATTTGCTTGCGAGACAGAGCAAGCAATACCATTTCAGTCCATCTTATGAATGAATAATCCATTTCGTGAAATGTTCTTTTCTGTCACTACGTCTCGGGGCTCTCGGAGCCCCCTGGTGGTGGCGACGTATGCCTTGGTCCGGCTCTGAGCGGCTGCGGTGCGTTTGTTTTGAAAAAGAGACAGAAACAAAGGCCACGCACAGCACACTGAACAAATCATAGTTAGAGATAGCAGCGTCATTTCAATAGAAGACGTAATAGTGTGTAGACAGAACCAAATGACGACCATCACAACTTACTTTGGTTTGCCACGCACGCAGTACCTGCCAATCAACACATTGGTAACACTTGTTTTTTATTGGGCGCAACCGTTCATTAGAAACAGCAAAAACAGCACTTCCTGTGCACCGTCCTTCAATATAAAAGTCCCAATATACAGAGCACATACCGATACAGATTTTCGGCATAAATGGGGTCGGTCATTTGAGATAGCAATGTTTTTTTTTTGTGTGGAATAATTAAAACAAAGAAAAAGTCCCTTCTCCGCACGGCGTCAAATTCCTTCCGGTTTCAGTTGCAGCGCCTCCTGGCGCGTCCTCATCTCTGCAGAGAGCCCCTGCCTCTGCTCCTCGTCCGCTCGCTTGTAGTTGTAGTAATGCATGATGAAAAAAAACACGCCGGGCAGCAGCGTGAACACGCCGCACGCGTAGTACATGTACTTGTAGTCGCCCCAAACGTCGACCAGCGCTCCTGAGAGACAAAGCAGAAAGTGGTGACAAACGTGGCCGCAGCCGACGTCCCGGCCGGCTTCAGTTCCCACCTGAAAGCGGAGGGCCCAGAAGCACCGGGCCGCACTCGATAAGGGTGACCAGTCCGACCGCGCTGGAGAAGCGTTGAGCTCCGACCAGGTCCATCAGCACTTCGAAGAGCAGAGCGCAGACCATCCCGAAGGCCGTGCCGAAAAAGACGGCGTAAAGCGCCAGGCCGGCGTAGCCGCGTGCCAGAGGGCACAAAAGGTGGCACGCCCCATTGTAGCAAACGGCAAAGCTGAACAAATACTGGATCCTGGGCCGGATCCATTTGCTATTAGCGATCAAGCCCGTCGCCGGGCGCACAAACATGTCCACCAGAGCAAAGATGGAGAGCAAGAAGGCTGCCGAATACTCATCCACGCCCAGATGCTTGGCATACGGGGCGAGGAAAACCACCGGCGCAAAGAAGCCGAAGAACATGAGCACGTTGCCGAGGAGGTAAATGAGGAAGCCCCGGTGGCGGAAGAGCGACGCGTCGAGGAAAGCGCCAGGCCGGCGTCCCGCAGCTTGGGCGGCGGCGACTCGCTCGGCCCGGCGGCTCCGGCTCGGCCGTTGCTGCTGCTCGCTCTGCGCCTCGGCTCGGGCTTGGCCGGCGTCCACGGGTCTCATCAGAGCGCCGGCCACGCAGCAATTCAGCACCAGGGCTCCCAGCACCAGGAAGCTTCCCCTCCAGCCAAAAGAGTCAAAGAGAAACTGATTGAGGGGCGCCAGAGCGAAGAGAAATACCGGGCTTCCCGTCATGGCCAGCCCGTTGGCCAGCGGCCTCTTGGCGTGGAAGTAGGTGCCGACGATGGTCAGGGCCGGCTGCAGGTTGAAGGCCAGGCCCAAACCTGGCGGAATGACAGCGGGCGGGCCGTCAAACGCACACACGCACGCACGCACGCACGCGCAGCCAGCCAGCCGAGCGGGTGGGGCTGGGCGCAACCCGTTTCTTGACCTTTTGCTTTTAGCGCGGGACCTTGCGTGTCATAGAGAAGAATCGATGCCAAAGGTCACGGCAAATTCATCACAACAGAATGGAGTCGAGAAGCGACCCTGTGGGTTGACTTTGGTAGAATAGGCCTCCTTGGCTGGCAGGCGCATGTGATGAGCTCCATAGCTATGCCGATATATCGCTGCAACCCTTCTCTCGCTTTCCCTTCTCTATGACACTCTTTGCACATGCGTAGAAGTTGCTCTCAGTCAAGACTACAAGGTCACACATTATCGATCACACAGGCTAGGCAGAGGGCGGCCCAGAGTAGGAGAAGAATAGGGACCTTGGTGGTGGGAGTTAGACCTTCTTGCGCAATCTGGCAGAGAAGGCTCCACAGCCGTGCATCCATCTTTCTGGCATACGTGAAATAGCTCAACTGTGAAGGCTGCCCCCTGCTAATGACCGTTAGCATAGCGAGCATTCGAGATAAAGCACTGGGACGATATCTGACAAGTTTGGCCTTAGCACAAGGTTACGACCAAAAGGATGCGGGACGGCGGCGAGTGACATTTGAGAGTGTCACTTACCTCCGAGGACTCCCACACACAGGTACAGGTGGAGCATGGAGGTTCCAAAGGAGGCGAGCACCATGGCGGCGGAAACGGTGAGGCCGCCAACCATGACCACGGGTCTGCTGCCGTAGCGGTTGACAAGAATGCTGCTCAGGGGCCCTGCGCGCGAGGGAGGGAGGGGTTAGGGAGGCAGGGAGAGGCTTAGGCTCAGGGTCGCAGGCTGCTGCCATTTGCCCGCTGCCATTTGCCCGCCGGCATCGAGGCAGAGGCCCGACTCGACTGACCCGCTGCGTACATGGACGCCAGCATGAGTGAGGACACCCAGGCGATCTGGCTGTAGGAGACGGAGAAATACTCCTGGATTTCCTTGTAGTAGACGGTGAGCGATTTGGGGAAGGCGTAGGCAAATCCCACGGAGATGAAGGAGGCCGCCACCACGGCCCAGCCCCAACCTCCGTCCGGCGGATCCGCTGCTGGTGCTGGTGCTGGTGCTGGTGCTGGTGCTGGTGCTGCTGCTGCTGCTGCTGCTTTGGCCGCCGCCGCCGCCATGCGAAGGCTGCAAGGAAGAGCAAATTTTGCCGGAGCGCGCTCACCAAAAGCGCAACGCTTTGGTGTGGAACGAGCGGCTGTATGTGAGCGGCCGGCACCTGCTCAAAGTAGGGCAAGTAAGCAAGCGGGAGGCAAGCCAACGGCTGAAGGTATTTTCAGCTGTTGAAATGCACCCCTGCCTGCAAACTTGATCCACATCTACATACGTGGGAGGGCGGGCAGGCGGGAGGGAGGTCGGGAGGGAGGGAGGGAGCCTTTGCGATTGTTCTCCTCTTTATTTTGGACCGCCGTGGGCTTTGCTCTTTCGTTGTTGAGCCGCTGCGTCTATAGCCGCGCACAGGTCATAAGAAAAGGAAGGGCGGAAGCTGCTTTTGAACCTCCCGGGTGCCACCGGGTTCATCCGTTCCAAAATCCGAGAAAGCAATTTCGGGATTGCGCTCCTGCCTGCCATTCCAAGGTGCAAATGGCAAGAAGCAGAAAAGGAGAACACGTCGGTCTGTCTTTAGTCAGAAGCGCTCCTTTCAGTCGTCGTTTTTACATGGGGCGGGCGTGCAACGGATCAATACGAATGATGAAAATAATAATAATAAGACCTTGAAAATCCAAGATGGGCTCCTTCAACTTGGAGCAAGTTGCTCAAACTGTCATTTCCCATCTACGCCACTAGATAGAGCAACAATATCAGGCGGGAGAACCCAGAGAGCTAGCTGCTTACGGATTTTCAATCAAGCCCTAACCCTTCACGGAAAGAATTACTCGCCTAACCCTCACCCTCTTTCTCAAAAAAGGGGGAGTTTTTTTTCTAACCTATCACAAAGTATTTGTTTAACTAGGGCTACATTAGCATTGTCAGCCATAGCTTGCTGGTCTGAGCTTTAGCCTCACATTGCAGCAAGGCACAACTCCTCCTCCTCTTAAATTGGCTTTGGCCTTTTCCACTGACCGCTGGAGTTTTCTTAACCTTGGAGACAGATGCTTTGTTTCAAAACGAGTGGACATGCACGAATGATCCCCATCTTCAGAATAACTTTCTTTTTTTCATACCATTGTGTATTGCCACATTTCATCGACCTCGCTCGCTCGCTCGGTCGGCCGGCCGGCCGGCTATGCGCGGGCTAATGCTTTTTCATTGAGTGAGATTGAGTCCAACCGGTGAACTTCTGGGGTTAATCCCGCCCACGCGTCTCCAAAGCTGAGACATCATGTCCACAATAGGCTGTCTTTCTTCCAAAACAATGGTCGATTGAGTAAATGCTGCACGGTGCCAGTCACCGTAAAGATTCAAGGTCGGACTTTGCTCCACTGAAAAGCAAGACCGTATCATGGGAAACAAAGGAAAAACGCGCTCGTCTTTCAAAGGAGATGTAGTCCAATGGCCCCTCTGAGCCTCCTCGGCCTGGATGGCTTAGATGCTCGTGACGCTGCCGAAGAGAAGAAAGGAGGGCTCCGCTTCCCACGGCAGCATCTAACAGGAAGGAGCGCGGGGCAAAGGTAGGACGGTCAATGTAGAAACAATTCATCCATCCTGCGACATCACCTTAGCGTCAGTACGCCGGGGACCGCCCTCGTCGTGCCTGCTTGGGACGCCTCCGAGGTCAAGAAGCGACGATGTCGCCGGATCCAGAAGGGCAAACTGGATTGCGCCTCACCGACACAACGTCGTCCCCTTATTCAAGAGCGAGCCCCGTGCGGGGCGACGACCTCAATGTTTTTTTTCTCAATTGCGTTTAACAATGTGCTCACGGCACGTCTCCACATGGAGTGCCGTTTCGCCTCATTGGAAGACACGGAATAAGGAAGGCTGCCCACTAGCGTTGGTTTGAACGGCGCGTCGTGGTCGTCTTCTTCCCAGGCGCTGTTGGCGGGCGAGGACCTTTCCGGTCGTCCGTCGCAATTGGTGGCGATTTGATGCTAGCACCGCTGGCTATACTTGACAAGCGGCTTCAACTCTTCTCGCAGTTTGAAGGCGTGAACTTTGAGTTGACGAGACGAGACAAGGGGCATTTGGACAGCATTTGGACTCGGCCGATCGATCAGTGAGGGACCGGCTTGGCGTCATTGACTTTTTCGTCGCCGGGCCCGATGGCACGGATGGACGCGCCTTTTTGACGCTGCGGCGTGGTGACGGAAAGGGGTGATTCTTGATTCTGATGATTCCTTTTGTTTTCGGAAAGGGACGATTCTTGAATCTGACGATTGATGATTTTTTTTCTATTTCTGAGCTGAATGAGGAAGAGAGAGTCGGTGTTTTGGAGTGTCACGGGACACACGCAAAGTGTATGTGGGCCAAACAAAGCGTTGCTTTCACAGAGGTCGAGAACAATGGAGCCCACGTTTGGAGGTCACGCACGCACGCACGCACGCACGCACGCACGCACAGGGCTAGCCATGCAGCCTCCCCCGTTTGGCCACGTCACGCGCGTTCTTTGGCATGCATTGAGGGGAGCTTCCTTTTACGCTCTGTAAGAGACAGTGACTCTTTGCAGGATTACACTCTGCATCAGACCAGTCCCCCGTGGAATGTGGACTTGTCCGTCGGTCGGATAGCGAGGGGAGCCGCCAGACGAAGGTAGGCCGCAGATCGCAATTAGCTTTCAGCATGCATTATATGGCCAGAAGAATGTTGGCCCTGTGTTTTATTTTGCCTTTACACATACAGAATTGGTTATGGCCGCAAATCAAGAAAGTTGATCCAAGTAGCAGATGACGGGACACTTGCGTTGTCTTAAGAGGGGCCTCGGCCGATGGCTCGCTTTCTCAGTCTCGTATGAAAAGGCCTCTCGCTTCATCCCGCCCAAAACCTTTGCACCGCCCGCTCGCCGCACAACGGATCCATCGCTCCTCAGTTTACTCATCCGCTTAAAGGTTTTTCAAAGCTTTTGGAAAACTCCTCGAGACTAACGTCAACAGGCCCCAAAGTGAGTCATATCCACCCATACAATAGCTGTTGATTGCTCCATAGCAAAGAATAGAATGCCTTCATTGTCCTCGTGCGGCGCTGACGGCCAGAGTTGCAAGTGGCAAATGCGAGCGCTCGCTCATCGCCGTTGCGTGTGTTGACAGAAGAGTCGGTCGGTGACGAGTGGCGAGGCCCCTGCCTGTGCCCGCACCCGCTAAAGATGGCCACCCGGGTCCAAGCGGCGGCGGCGGCGCTCTTGATGCTTTTGGCCCAAAGCGCTCGGCCTGTGGACATCCCTCTGGAAAGTGAGTGAGTGCCTTTGCTTCCTCTGCTGTTCTTTCACGACGACTCACGTTCATTCTCTGGCAGTCCGCCAACCGCCGACCATCACCAAGCAGTCGACCAAGGAGCATATCGTGGACCCCAAGGACAACATGGTGATTGAGTGCGAGGCCGAGGGCAACCCGCATCCCATGTAAGCTCGGCCCGTCGCACCTTTGCCACGTCCCGGCCACCTCTGACCGCTCTCTCTTCTCCCTTCCTCCCCCGCCTTGCAAAGCTTCTCTTGGCGGCGCGACGGCAAGTATTTCAACGTGGCGCGTGACCCGCAGGCGACCATGCGCAGACGCTCAGGGACGCTGGACATCTCGGCTCGGAACGATCCGCAACAGTATGAGGCAGAATACCAGTGCATCGCCTCCAACCAGTACGGCTCGGCGTACTCCGACAAGATCAGAGTGCGACTCTACAGTAGGTCTGATCCGTCTAAGGTCTTCTTCTGAGGCCGACAACGAGGCGGACCGCGGGGTGGGGAGGGATCGCTCAACAGATACAGAGAGCCGAGCTGACGCGCGTTTGTGTTGTGCGCGTTTACGCTGTGCAGGGGCTCCCGTGTGGCCGAGGGAGATCGTGGAACCGGTGGTGATCAGCGCCGGCTCACCTTTGGTGCTGGCCTGTGACCCTCCGGCGGGGCCGCCTAAACCTGACACCTACTGGATGTCCAGCTGTAAGTGTGGCTGCTCAAAGTCCTTTCTGCCGCCAACCAGCTTGGACTAATGCGGATTTGCCCAGCTCCGCCTTTGCACCAGAACATTAGCGTACTCCAGAGCCAAGGCACCAAGGTGCCAAGGCACCAAGGTGCCAAGGCGCCAAGGTGCCAAGGCGCCAAGGTGCCAAAGCGCCAAGGTGCCAAGTCGCCAAGGCGCCAAGGCCATTTGGCGACAGGTCAAGTGAGCTGCCCGCCGTCTTTCCCGTCAGGCTCCTACGCCAGACCCTTTAACTGGCCAATTCAAACAGCGTTCCCCAGCATGCGCGCCGTGCGGCAGGACCGTCGGGTGTCGGCGGGGCTCAACGGGGATCTCTACTTCTCCAACGTGCTGCTCAACGACTCGGCCTCCGACTTCTGCTGCAGCGCCCGCTTCCCGTACAAGAACGCCATCCAGCAAAAGATGCCGGTGGTGGTCAAGGTCGTCAGCAGTGAGTAGGAGTTCCCGGGCGACGGGTTTGTCGCTCCCGTTCTTTCGCCGCTGATAGCGCGGCTTGTTGGTTGGGTTCTCCGCCCTTTTTGTTGTCCTGGCAGCCCGAGCCGTGGAGGAGGCCGCCCCGACCTGGTTGTCTCCTACAGGTTCATCCAGTTCTGTTCTGGTCTTGCTGGGAGAGGAGCGACTGCTGGAGTGTATTGCCGCAGGAGTGTGAGTGTGTCGGCGTGCGTGTTTCCAAATGCTCACAATCTTGCCGCATCCGCAAGCGTGAACTAGGCCCAGATACGTAGCCGTTAATTACCCGAGTAGGACGATGGAAATTCCGGAGCCGGATATGCTCGGAGAGGATTTTTCAGGCAAGAGGAACGACAAGCCGAGAGCAAAAGCGGAGCTTCTCCTTGATTCATGCGGTCAGGCAATAGGGTCAGATCTCAGGTCAGGTGTCAGGTCTTCACTAAAGGCGGAATGAACCCTGTCTGACGAGTGCTTTGGCTCGTTCCACGTCGAGGGCTTTTGTCGCCCTCTCTCATCTCACCAAACAGGACCGACCCCATACGTGCACAATAGTCATTGTGAGGACGGACATGGTAAGCTGAGTGCCGGATTTTTCATTTCTTCTCCATCATTAAGCAGGCCCACACCTCATATTAGCTGGACCAAGAACGGTGAGGACTTGGCGGAGAGCCCTCGCCTGAAACTCCGACACTTCAACAAGATGCTTCAAATGCCAAAGGCGGGCTTTGAAGACGCAGGCGAGTACGTCTGCACCGCCACCAATAAGATGGGTTCCATCCAGCACACCTTTGCCGTCACGGTCAAAGGTGAGAAGCGTGTTCTGCGGGGGGGGGGGGGGGGGGGGGGATCCCTTTCTTATTATATTCGATCTATTCTTACCATCCTGGGCGGGCCGGGCAGCGGCGCCGTTCTGGTTGGAAAAGCCCCAGCATTTAGTCTTGGCTCCCGAGGAAAGCGGGCGCTTGGTGTGCCGCGTCGACGGCGCTCCTCATCCCACGGTCAGCTGGTTCATCAACGGCGAGCCCATCGAGGGTGCGTTTCCGAGAGCGAGGCGCGCGCTGCATGCGCAAAGCTCCCAAAATTCATCCTCCCTTTCCCGTCGCTTTCTTTTGATAAGGCGCCGCCGCGGCTCAAGCCAACAGACGGGTGTCGGGAGATACTCTGAGCCTCAGCAGTGTGACGGCGGCGGACACGGCCGTGTACCAGTGCAACGCCTCGAACCCGTACGGCTACGTATTGGCCAACGCCTTTGTCAACGTCCTGCGTGAGTAGCCGGCCCGGGCTTTGCCAACGAAAGGGCCGGCGGAGGGAGGGCACTCGGCCTCCTCGGCCATCTCGGTTCCTCGGCCGTCCTTTGTTGACGGTTGTCGGAAGGAGACTCTGACTGCGGCCGGATGAGGGCTCCGGCGCTACTTTGGCGCCCATCTCAATAGCTTTTGCTCAAGTGAAAACCGTCTTTGTAGATTTCACTCCCGTTGTCACCTGCTTGACTTCTAGCAACCTTGCTAAAGACAGCATTGCGGTGTTGATTTGTTGGGGGCCTTTCCCAGATGCAACGCCCCGCATCCTCGGGGCCAGGAATGAAGTCATCAAGGTGGTGGAGGGACGTGGTGCCTTTTTGGACTGCCGCTACTTTGGCTCTCCGCTGCCCGACCTGCGATGGTGAGCGGACGCAGGCGCACTGCGGGAGCGCCCGTCCGTCCGTCCGTCCGTCCGCCGGCTCTGATGAGCACGGGTCCCTTCGCACAGGTCCAAATACGGCCAGGGGACTCTGGAAGGAAATCGCTTTAAGACGCACAGCAACGGCACCCTGGAGATCAGGCGCACGCAGATAGAGGATCAAGGAACATACGCGTGCGCGGTCAGCAACGTCGCAGGGCGAGACGAGACTCAAGTCCGAATTGAGGTCAAAGGTAAGCGGCGCAGCCTCTGTGCGATAATATCTGACATCCGACTGTCTGGGGATGCGGTGGACAAAACGACTGCATCGGCTGAACTCTTGACTTTGAGGTCGACCGAAAGGGGACACAGACGGTGGGAACGCAGCCCACTCTCGGCCTTGTAAAGCCGTCGGTCGGCCTTAGCTGGAGTACTAACTGTGGGCTGCAAGATGGTAAGGAGCTGCTGTGCTGACGTTTGCACGACGACGACGACGACAACACCACCTCTCTCGCGCCTTTGTAATAGTTGAGATGGCAAAACGCTGCGCGAGTCGTCCCCGTGTTGTGGCTGCTCGTAAGAAGACGTTTGCGCAAGCCAAGAGCTCCTTTCTCACATTTGTACGCAGAACCCACCTTGATTTTGAAAAGGCCGCAGGATACCAGAGTGATCCGTGGAAGCGAGGTGCGTTTGGAGTGTGCCGCCAAAGCGGACGCAACCGCCCCCATCACCACCGCTTGGATGAAGGACGCAAAGTCCGTCACACTTGGCCGGAGGTCTGTGTGTGTGTGTGCGTGCGTGCGTGTGTGTGCGCGTGCGTGCGTGCGCGCCTGTGTGCACATTCAACTCCAAAACAGAGGCAATGATACGGCAAGGTTCCAAAGATCTCTTTTCCTATTTGTTTTTGGTTGTGCACATGATAGAATATGGCTGGATGAATCCAATCTAGTCCTCGGCAACGTAAACAGAGGTGACGCCGGCGTCTACACGTGCCACATTGAAAACGAACTGGAGCAGAAGTCTGCGTCGGCGCGCCTGGTGGTGCTGGGTACGAAAAGGGGCTTGTCGTCAATTCGAAAGCTGTCGCTCCAATAACCGATGGCGTCGTAGTGTCGGGCCACTGAGCGGTCTCCGCGTGCATTTGTGTGCAGACTACCCGGATGCGCCCACGAAACTGGAGCTGTCGGATCCGTACGAACGGAGCGTGAGACTTACTTGGGTCCCCGGGGACAGCAACTTCAGCCCCATCACGGGTAGCTGAGCTGGAGCCCGGCGTTCCTCCAGGAATGAGTGGCATGACGGACTTGTCCTTCTCTTCAGAATACTTGGTCCAATACGATGACGATGACTGGTTACCTGGAAAGTGGAAGAACTTGTCGACGTACCCCGGAAGCCTCAACTCAGTCATTCTGCACCTGACACCTTTCACGTACTACCAGTTCCGCGTCATCGCCGTCAATCAAATTGGTGCGAGTCGCCCGAGTCGTCCGTCGGTGCGATTCCAGACCAGCGGAGCACGTGGGTTCCGTACTCCTTCCCGCTGGGGAGCTTTCTGTCGTTTGGTTTGGTTTTGTCCGTGTTTGAAGAGCTCCCCTTTTCCATCCGCAGCTCCGGACGTCATCCCAAAGAACGTGAAAGGAGTCGGAACGTGGGGAAACAACATGGAGATCAGCTGGGAGGTGAAGGCGCGAGCGTGGCTTTGGCGTGGGCACCCTGAAGGCTCGGCTCAGCTCGGCTCTGCACCGCCGCCGGCTGGCTGGCTGGCTGGCTGGCTGCGCTCTTTTCTTTCAGCCTCTGACATACCGGGAGTGGAACGGGCCGCACCTCAAGTATTTGGTCTGGTGGCGGAGACGAGACTCCAGAGAGGAGTGGAAGAACGCCACCACCAAGTGGCTCAAGTATTATATCTACGACGCGGATACGTTCACGCCCTACGAGCTGAAGGTCCAGGCCGTCAATGACTTTGGCCTGGGCCCGGAGTCTCCCGTTGTCATCGGTTACTCCGGGGAGGACCGTAAGTCCCCGACGCTGCGGCAACGCAGCAGCTCGCCGCCGCTGGCGACCATTGATAGCGAAGGCTTTGCGGCTTCTGTCCAAGGTCCCGTTAGCGCGCCGCAGAACCCGAGACTGTCGGATATTCAGGCCACCCGGGCGACTGTGCGCTGGGACCCGGTGCCGCAAAGCTCCCTTATGGGCCAACTGAAAGAGTACAAGGTGTGCTGTCTGCCACTGCTGCCACTGCTGCCACTGCTGCCACTGCTGCTGCCACTGCTGCCACTGCTGCCACCGTTCGCACACAGTACAAATCCAACGGACACCTGCCTCGGCCATCTTTTCACGTCTTTTTCCTGCAATACTACTTACTTTGCATCCCATAAATGACAAGCGCTTGCTTCAGAAACTGCGCATGGTGTGACTTTGACCACACCCGCTCTTCCTGAAGAATGCTGTTGGCCTTGCAGGTCTACTACTGGAGGGACAGCAGCCAGCTGAGGTGGCTGCGAGTCAGCAGAGCCACCAGGTCCCGAGCCTTCGCAGAAACCGGTCCCGAGCCTTCGGGGCTCCTCACCGACCTGCTCCCCTACAGCAACTATAAGATGTACATGGTCGTGGCCAACGGTCGTTACGAAGGGCCGCCCAGCAACTACGTCCACTTTTCCACACCGGAAGGAGGTAGGGAACGGCTCGAGCGGCCCGCTTCTTTCTCTCGATTGCTCGCCGCTGTGCTAATAGCAGCTACCAGGAGACAGGGAAGAAGGTTCCACCCTCACCTCCAGGTTTGCCACTCTCACACTCTTGGCCGCTCGACGAGGGGGATACGCTCAAATCAAAATGGGCGTCGCGGAGAAGTGAAGGTTCACAGCGAGGCGACGGCACAGCTCCGGCTACCTAGCTCGTCCCGTGAATCGAAGACAGACGGCCATCCGCTTTTGTGTTCCGTTCTGCCGGTTGCAAGCATTGTCTGCAATAACAGCCAACGTAAAGACGGACTTGGATGCTAGCTTGCCTTGCGCGTGCCATTGGAAGTGCTCATCTGCGTTGGCTTTTCCAAGCCACTTCATGCACCGGCGTTACACTCTCGCGCGTCAATCAAGGTATCCGCTGTGTCTCCAGTCCCATCGGCTCCCACATCCTTCAGGATCCGCCAGCGACACCTTGACAGTATCTATGTGGACTGGGAGCCACCGGCGGAACCCAACGGAATTATCAGCGGCTATTCCCTCAAGTACCAGACAGGTGAGGCGCCAGACTTTGGTGGACCTGCCGCATTCCCCAACCGGGACTGGCTCCGCTTCCACAGTGAACGCCAGCAGAGGAGAGGAGCAGAGAGTGGAGGAGTTCCCGCCAAACGTCACCAGTTTCTCGCTGCGCCGAGACGACCGCTACACCCGATACCGCTTCTCTGTGGCCGCTCGGACCCGACTGGGTTTGGGCCCGTGGCATACGGAGGAGTCGCCGCACTACACCACCGAGAGTAAGTCTCGGCCCGCCGGGCCTCCGATGTGATGTCCGGCGTGGGCGTGACCGTGTCCTTTGGCCGCGGGCAGTCTACGCCCAGGATCAGGTGGACGTCTCCACCAAGGGCTGGTTCGTCGGCGTCATGTGCGCCGTGGCCCTCGTGGTGCTGACGCTGCTCGTGGTGTGCTTCGTCAAGAGAAGCCGAGGGGGCAAATACCCAGGTGCCTTGTCGCGCCCGCGGACCCTCCCTCCGTCGGTCGACTCCCGACTGTCTTTCTTTGTGTTGCAGTGCGGGAAAAGAAAGCCAGCGCCTTAGAAGCTGTGGACGACGTGGATCAAGACGGCTCCTTTGACTACCGGTACGAATGAGCGGCCACCCTTCCCGCGACGCGCTGACAAATGGCTGGGTCCAAAATATGTCCCATTGTTTTTTGGTCTCGTCATAACAGCCAGTGACACAGTCCTGTCCGTCCGTCTGTCTGCCCGTCCGTCCGTCCGTCCGTCCGTCTGGCTGCCTGCCTGCCTGCGTGCCTATCTGTCTGTCTGTCTGCTTGTCTGTCTGTCTGTCAGGCTGGCTGGCGGCCATATTCCAGAAGCCACTCACTCTCTTGTAAACAAACTGTTTAGTCAAATTGCCCCACGCTCCAAAGTAGTGAGTCACAATTGGCTCTGATTGAAATGACAGCTACATAGCACACCAGCAGTACCTCGTTTCTCGATTCCAATCTTTCTTTTGTTTTCTTCTTCCCCTCAACCCTTCTGGAAACAAGCAGCTCTCTGGAAAGGTAGGACAATATCCCATCGGTGGTGTCGGAGCCTTGGATTGTGTCTGTGTGTGTGCGTGTGCGTGTGACTCAACAAGTGCTGTTTTCTCTGCTCCAGGCTGGCCCGTGTCACTGCTCTGCCCTACCCACGCTGGTTTGTGCTCTTATTGGACTCTATCCGCTCGACAAATAAGTCAACGTACTATCCGCATGCTCTGGATGCAATTAAGAAAATGAAATTGGAGTGACGGCCCGAGAGCAGATAACTAGTTGACATTTTCGTCAATTAGAGAAGTTTGCTGACTTCTTATGGCGACAGGCCGCTCGATTGGTTCTAAGCTCGACCGCGGCCTCCGCACAAAACATCAAAAGAGATCAGTGTATTCTGAAACTTAGCTCTCAAACCTCTCTAAAAATGTATCTCAATGCGTTCTAAGCTACCATCTTAGCTCCTGAATGAGGCGCAGTCTTACCCGTGATTCTAATACAAATGTTCTATTCGCTCTTTGCTCCGTACCGCCGCCTACTGTGGACAAACAGTGGAAGCGCTCTATTCACGTAACCCTGCCGTGATAACAAACACACACCACACAGGCTCGCCTCTGTTCCGTCAGTCGTCGGCGAAACGACCGTCCGTCCGTCCGCCCGCCCGCCGGTGACGGACTGAGATGTCGACCCGGTGAGTGACCATTACGCTGACGGATGAAAGTCCATTTCCGTCGGTGGTCAATCCCTCAATTTATGATTTTCTCATCATCCGTCAGCAGCAAAAGGAGCATCTGGCGGAATGCCCACCAGAAAATGCAAAGTGGTGACGACGGACACGTGCCCAGGCCACTGACAAATGACGGGCCGGCAACATTTTGTAAATCAGTATACAAAGATAGACCCGGGAACAATACTCACAGGCCGGCATGTACGCTTTGCCCTTGAGGGGAAATGGCACACTTAACTATTTGCTGTCTTTGTGTCTGCACCATGCAATGAATCAATCATGATGTACAAACTCTAGTCCTCCATTTCCATTATATTAATGTCTACTATATATGTATTCATATAGTACATGTATGTACACTATATATATATACATACATACATATATACACCTTTTTTGACCTGCAGGGAGGAGGAGAGGGGGCTTCAGAGAGGACCACCTTCGAAGGAAGCCGTGATGAAAAGGTGCGAGAGCCACGATAGCCTGGTGGACTACGAAGATGGCGGCGGAGAAATGCCCTTCACTGAGGACGGCTCGTTCATTGGCCAGTACACGGCGCCAAGGAGAGACGTGAGGGACTTGGACTTTGGCGGCAGTTTGGAGCTTCATTCTCCACTGAACGCCATCTACTCGCTGGCTTGAAAGAGCGGCAGGTGTTCTCCAAGCAGCTTTTGAGGGGGCACCCGTACGAGAATACACGCCACGCGGGCCCTGCCCATGTGGGCCGCCGAGATCCCCAGTGACTTTATCATGTTGATAAGACAAAAGAAATGCAGGACAGAAAGATTCCATCACACGTCTCTTTTGGGTCAACATCCATCGACAGGCGTGACGCCTCGAGAGCGCCCGTACCGAGCCGCCGGAGATATAGATTCCAAAGACTAACTCTCGCTTCCCTCCCGCCGCTCTCGTGGCAGCTCGGCCGTAACTTGTTGTAACCTTCCACTCACCACAGAAAAATGTCTAATGTCCATGGCTTGATCCTTGTTCCAGCCAATATCAATGTCTGGGAAGTCAAACCTGTTCCATTGTATCCCTCCCTTTCCAAACTTCAAGCGGGCCGCCCTACGCGCGTCGACACTAACCATCTCTTGTCAATTTGACGCATCGCAGAGAGAGAACCCTGGGCAATTGGAACGATTAAAAAGATGGCCAAGGCTGCAGAGGGTGAAGTACTGTTGTGCTCTGTCCACTGAAAGCGGGCCCAGCTCAAATAGCGGCCTTCACGAGCACACCCGAGACCGTAACAACGGCGAGTGACGAAAACCTCGAGAAAAAACGATGCAGAGAGATACGTTCGTTGACGAAGCCGACCTAGCGGTCATAACTGAAATCAACGTACGTACATCATGGAGTAGGCAAGGAGGCCAGTCAAAGCAAGAGAAGGCTCACAGCAAAAGCTTGAGCTACATACCTAGCAAAGAGGGCTACGCCAACATGTGAGTTGTGTTGTAACGTCATGAAAAAAAAGAATGGCGAGTACGTAGCCAAGGCCAAAAATGGCAACTTTGTTGCTGCTTGACAGAAACGAATGGGCTCATACTGAAGAGTTGTCCTCGCTCAAGTTCTTTGTCAGGTTGGCTGTCAGTGCGGGAAATGACTGCCGTCCAATGCCTGGGAAATGATTGCAAAGTGCTGTGCAATTAATCCGAGGAATCAACGCCGGCGGCCGCCGCTTTTGCGGACCGAGCCACACAAAGGGCCGGAGCGCGCGGAAGAGGTCGGTGGGTCAAAGCAAGCCACGGAAGACCGTCACGCTCGGTCGATGGGCATACGCCTCACTCCCACCCAAGGGATTCCTTCCATGACAAAAGAACAGAATGGGTGCCAAAGCGGTCTTGGGCCACTTGTTGCTAATGACACACACCTTTAGTTAATTGCATTGCCATTTGCAATAAAACGCACACACCCAGCACCTTTAATTACATGGCCATTTGCAATAAAACGCACACACCCAGCACCTTTAATTACATGGCCATTTGCAATAAGACGCACACACCCAGCACCTTCGATGACATGGCCATTTGCAATGAAACGCACACACCCAGCACCTTTAATTCCATGGCCATTTTCAATCAAACACACACACCTAGCACCATGAATTACCGACATGGCCAGTTGCAATAAGTCCTTTTGCATTTCTTTCAACCAAAGGACGAGAAGCAGCACAAGCATGCTCGACCCAAAAGTGAGCTGCCTTCTAACCAATTGCCCTTTTTCAGAAACAACATGAGGACGCTGATTCTTCTTGCCGGTAAGACGAAAGGGAGGGTTGTTGATAGCTTTGGGATGGGCTTTGTGATAACAAATGGCAATTTGCAGGCGCCTGTCTGACGGTGGCCCGCTTGATTCAATTCATTCAAAATGAAAGCCTTGCCGGAGCCTTTGTCGTGTCTATGGACCTGGATGACTTTGACGGAAACTCCTGCACCAACACCGCCGATCTGCACGGACGTTTTGCCGTCACCGATCGTGTGCACGCCCAATTAAACCCCCCCGTCCAACCAGAAGTCTAATCGAGGTGGGGCCAACGGCGGCGGCGGCATCCTCCCTCGGGTTCACAGAATCGCTTTGACTTCACTTTGCCAATGCTTGCATCAGATTGACACACACACCGTAGACTTGCTTGTCAAACACAATCAATGGGGAATTTAATTGGGGACAAAGTGATAGCTAAGACAAATCACAATTTATGATTGTCTCTCTGAAGACCCGCGCACATGTCGACGGCGTCTTCACTCACTGCTGTTGCGGGCCTTGATCGCCAGGGTTTCTGTATCGTGCCAAAGGCAATTCAATAAAATGCGTCTGACCGCAGCCCCTTCATTTCCATTTTTTGACAACGTCCCAGTGCTCGGCGGCCGGCAACGACCTTGTGACTTGACCAAAAAGAGTATTTCTTGCAACTTCCCACTTGTTTGAGAGAGAGAGAGAGAGAGAGTCTGTGAAATTGAGCGCTGGTGGTTACCACGTCTCCCCGGCTGGCCTCAAAGGTCAAGGAGAAAAAAAAACAAAAAACATCTCACTGCACACTAAGGTAAACTTGATACAAAGTGACAGCAGTCAAACATTTGGCAATTACCTGCCTATGATTTTGGAAAACGCGCACAAGGCTGTTGTTGCGGTCTAGAGTTCATGGCTGGAAGCGTGAGGCTCAGGAAGCTCGCCAATGTCAGCGTTTTGGATCAGTCTGGAGTAGAAGACGACAAGCTCCTCGTAGTTCTTCTGGGAAATCCTTTCGTCGATGCCGTGAAACCTAAGAAAAGGGGAACAATACATTGCTGTTCAATGGCAACACTCAATGACCGCCCTCGGCGGCCGGTCTTGCGTACCTCTCGGCATCGCCCGGTTTGAACCACAAAGGGGCGAAGCGGTAAATGTCGTCGCTCAGATCTTTGAAGTGTCGACTGTCCGTGTTGCCCACGCAGATGCCTACGTCCAAACGGGCCGTCAAGCGACGCGGCGCAGAGCGAGGGCAAAACGTTACCTGGAGCCACCGCGACGGTGGGAAACAGGTCCAAGATGCTTTTCTTGACCATCTGGAAGCCAAAGGATTTCTCGTCGAACGAGCTGACGGGCAGCGGATCGAAGCCCTCGATGAGCTCCACCTCGACGCGGGGGTCGCCGACTGTCGAGCGGATGAGGTCCAGGACCTCCGGGAAAAGCACGGTCACTCGACCCCGCGCGGCCAAAACAAAACAGACGGGGCTCGCCGCTACCTCTCGTAAAGACTGCGCCGAGTGGATTCGTAGATTCACGTGGGCTTCGGCCATGGAAGGCATGACGTTAGACTGCAAAAAGAAGCTTGGAAAATCGGGCCCCGTGGCGGGAATCCAAATTGTGTTACCTTTACACCCGCCTTGAAGATTGTGACTGCGGTCGTCGTCCGTACAAAGGCATTGGAATTTGGCTTTTGTTCAAGAAACCTGTGCCGCAAACCATTCAAAAAGAAGAATGGATGGACGGATGGATGGATGGATGGATAGAAGACAGATGGATAGAACACAGATGGATGGATGGATGGATGGATGGATGGATGGATGGATGGATGGATGGATGGATGGGTGGATGGATGGATGGGTGGATGGATGGATGAATGGATGGATGGATGATGGATAGATGGATGGATGGATGGAGGGAGGGAGGGAGGGAGGGAGGGAGGGAGGGATGGATGGATGGATGGATGGATGGATGGATGGATGGATGGATGGATGGATGGATGGATGATGGGAGGATGCAGTCACCTGCCAACAAGTGGAGAAAAGAGCCACAAATTTGACAGGATGAACCTCAAGGGCAGCCCAAACTGAAAAGACAAAGAAGTTGCTTTGACGCACGCAACTGGAGCAAGCGACTGGCTGGCTGGCTCATTTTCCAGCTACCTTGTGAGCCAGGTGTTCAAAGGTTTGCCGTTCAGGTCCAGAACCAAACAACATGGGCATGGGGTTGTCCTCGAGTCTGTCCGAGAGAGCGGGCCGCACATGGAGCCATATGGAGCCATATGTACACAGTCAGAAGGCATAGAGTCCAAACCTTTGAACTGCGGCGGCCAAGATCCCGATGCTGCTCTGCCTGGAAGGCATGGAGGCGTGGCCGGGAAGCGTGGACACGCTCAGCCTGACGCTGGCCAGCCCCTTCTCACTCACGCCGATCCTAGAACAAACACAGTTGGTGTCTCGCGCCCGGCCGGCCGGCGACGGCCCACCGTTCCGCCGCCGCCCTCCTCACAAAGCGGCGGGGCCCCGGAGTCCGCTGATGACGCCGTCCAGCACGGCCAGACCCTCATCCAGGACAAAGGACAGGCGCACGTTACGCCGCTTCAGAAGTCGCGCCATGGTCTGCGCTCCCTGCTGACCGCCGACCTTCAAAGGACGCGCAAAGGTGACCCGGGGCGCCCTCCTCGACCGAGCGAGCGACTG
The DNA here is from genome assembly GCF_059516105.1 of Syngnathus floridae. NCBI lineage: Eukaryota > Metazoa > Chordata > Actinopteri > Syngnathiformes > Syngnathidae > Syngnathus > Syngnathus floridae. Next base: position 27,739,274 of record NC_142414.1, on the reverse strand, counting down.
ACGGAGAGGTAGGTCACTTCTTCGTCGTGGCCCAGACCAATGTAAAATCCTCGCCGTGGTGCGTAGCCTTTCATTAGCAAGTATTCCAGGGCCTGCAGAAGACCCTGGAAAACACGGACGGAAAAGTCACGTGCGCCGTACGTACGTGCGTACGTACACAAACAGCGGCCGTGCTGAGTGAAAAGCCAAAGAATGACAATTCGGATTGTGAGGGGGCATGGGGAGGCGGGGGGGTGGGGGGGGCAAGCATGGTGAAACTTGAAAATTGCAGCGGCCGTGGCTCAGGCAGTAGAGCGGATGGGTCCATTAGTAACCGGAGGGTTGGCGGTTCGACCCTAGCTCTGTCGCAGTCGCGTGTCGTTGTGTCCTTGGGCGAGACACTGCCCGCACCTTGCATCCAGGTCACCATTGTAAATGAGGAAGTGTTCTCAATTGACTTACCTGGTAAAACATAGAATAGAAAAATTCTCTCACCATCAAAGAGCCCTTGTCATCGATGGTCCCTCGGCCGTAGATGAAACCGTCTCTCTCCTGCGCAGAAAAAGGCGGAGCCAACCAGCCGTCCGACTCGGTAGCAGGCACCACGTCGATATGAGCCAAAAGCAGGTAGGGCGCCAGGTCGGGCTGCGATCCCGGCACCCAAAACAGGTGGCTGTAGTTGGCCACCACTTGGTGATGGACCGAGCTGGAGCTGAAGAGTGTCGGGAAGGCTCACGAGGAGAGAGATGGGGGGAGGAGAGAGAGAGAGAGAGAGAGAGAGAGAGAGAGAGAGAGAGAGAGAGAGAGAGAGAGAGAGAGGGAGAGAGAAAGAAAGAAAGAGTAAAGGCGCTGTGGCTCCTCCCTTTGCCGATGTGGAAATGACATTTAATGTTATGCCAAGAAAATCAAGTTTGTATGGATGAAAAGCACTTATGGGGCAAACATTTAAATGAACACTTTGTTTTTTTTACAATTGGATTCATAAAACTAAAGTTGTCGTTTGTGTGGGGATTCCATCACCCTCATTTTCACAGGCAAAGTTCCTGTCAGATGTTTAGTTGATACTTGTCTTTTGAAAGAAAATGCTTGTTAGGCCGCAGTGAACTCATTTGTTTGCTCGCTTGTTTGTCTGTTGTGGCGGCGGTAGCGAAAGCATTACGTAAACATGTAGCTCGTCTCTAGCTACTGCAAAGCGCGAGCACCTGGATGGATGGATGACAGATGGATGGATGACAGATGGATGGATGGATGGATGGATGGATGGATGGATGGATGGATGGATGGATGGATGGATGGATGAATGGATGGATGGATGGATGCTCGGACGGACGGACGGATGAATGGATGGAGGCAGCGATCCGCCTTACCTCTTCGCAGAAACGAGTTGAAGTGCAGCAGTGCAGTGGTGTTGCGCTCCGTGGCCGAGAAGGACACGGTGGGGATGCGAATGGCCTCTGAAAAGGAAGGAGAGAGACAAAAGTTGTTCTTGCTCGCGTCGCGTCGCGTCGCCGTCAGGAGTTCCTCTCGTCTCCGCTGGTCGATATCGAGCGAGATGGGCTGCCTCGGCGTCGGCCAGCGGCCCAGTTCAAGTCCCGCATTAACGTCCAGTGACGCCGCGTCACGTTGCGTCGCGTGCCGTCACGTTGCGTCGCGTGGCGTCAGGCACGTCACGTCGGCGCACCTTGAAAGCGAGTCAGGAGTTCCTCCCGTCTCCGCTGGTCGATATCGAGCGAGATGGGCTCCCTCGGCGTCGGCCAGCGGCCCAGTTCAAGTCCCGCATTGACGTCCAGTGACAGCGTTCGGATAGACGCAATCGTAAACAGGATGACAACAGCAGCCAATCCGGTACCCAGGAGAAGTTTCAAAAGTTGGATCATCATGACCTTTGTCTAGCTCTGGGGAACAACGGCGCTATAACCTGTCAAGTTCCTCCCGATGCGGGCTAAACGTCAAGTGTACGCGTCAACTCCTTTCCAGCGTGAAACAGTCCTGACGCTAAGCCAACACGCATGCGTCGGCAATGACGTCACTCTTCGACACGGAAGCAGAACGGAAGCTACTTCAAAATATCAGGGAAAAAAAGGAAATCAAACAATACATATAATATGTCAAACCACTGTGTATCAGTATTAGGGAGAGTGCGCGTGACTAAAAATGAAGGTATTTCCAGATTTACGCAGGTGTCTTGAAGTTATGCTCTCTGAAGCATCAGGGTTACCTGCTAAGATGTCGGAATTTTGTCAATAGGGCTGGCTGGAAATTGGTTTCTTCACGTAATGTCTTTCCACATTTTCATTTGAAATCATGACTGCAAGAAGGAAGAAGTCACCCACTACAAAAATGGATCGCCCCCCCCCCCCCAAAAGAATTATCCTAACGGCTCTCAAGTTAAAGTCATACGAGTCAATTACGCACATTTTCTTGGCTAGAAGAAAAAAATCCCTATTCAATCCAAAGAATTTGACGTAGTAAGCACATACAGTAGATCACAGCAGTTTAATAGAATCAACTGTAATGGTATATGGAAGAGAAATTCAAATCAAGATGTGCAAAATGAGACATTAGAGAAAGTCACTCGATCTGATGCCAAGAAAATACCCTGACGTCAATGGAAATATATTTGGGAACGCTATCACAAGTTATTGTCTATTAAGTGACAGAAAGAAGGGCTGAATAGCTTTATTTTCATTATTTCTTTGTTCTCAGCAAAGTCTGAGAATTGCATCTTAAAAGAACAGCTGGTCCTTTCTTTGTTATCTCAGCCTCTTTGTCCACATGTTTGCACTTCTTTAAGACAAATAAGGAACAAGCGTGCAAAATGACAAAAGCCCAAAGGGGCAGCCGAGCCTGGCCGGTGGTGCGTGCAGTGCGCGGGACCGCTTTTGGGCTGAGCGCTCCAAGAAAGTCCTACACGACTCATTGCGTTTGCCACTTCAACTCTTCAGGCACTTCCAGCGTGAGCCAAGGAGCGAAAAGGTGCTTGACCCTTGCTGAAACGGGAGCAATGCAATACGAGCGAGAGTCGCAAAGCAAGCTAAGCGTTTTGCAGGCGGGAATCTTGGCGGTCCTGGGCTTTTGCCAATAATGAATACTCGGCTAGGCAGAGGCAGAGGCGGGTGCTTGGTTGTTGATTATTAATGGCAATCTCAAGATGGCACAAGTTGATGATTACTCCAAACAAGTCACCCTGTGTTGTTTTATCTCCACGAGCGGAAGTCTCGGAGGCTGGGGAATGTTAATAAATGTCTTTTGTATCAACAAGGCTTTCTTGAGTGTGTCCCGTTTATTGATATGCACATTTCTGCGTTATACTGCCGCCGAGTGGCCAGGTTTTTTTTGGGGGTGGGTGGGGGGTCATTTTTATTGGGAGAAGGCCAGGTGGCTAGGGCTCTTTAATTGCGCTGCTTCACCATTGTAAAAAAAAAAAAAAACTGCTTAATGCCATTGACCGTAGCGTCCGAGTCGATGTTTAACGATTGAAGTCCAGCGAATTGGTTTGCTCGGCTCGGCTTTGGTTTCCTACAAAAAAAAGGCACCGCTTCGTTGATGTCATTCGATGAGAGTCTCAAAAAAGAGAGTAGGTTCGAACTGCATTGATTTGGAATGAAATTCATTCCCATTTGAATGCGCCATTGTGTGTTGAAGTCGTGACCTCATCCAGTAAAAATGGAAAGTAAGTGTACTTTAGCGCACGTTTTCTTTCCAGAGAGATCTCAATGGCCGCCGCCGCCGCCGCCGCCGCCGCCGCCGCCACCGCCGCTGGCTTTGCCGGAAGCCCATACTTATCCTCTTGCGTTGCTCGTCCCAGGCAATCATTAGGCACCGAGTCCCTGTTTTACTGCTTGGCCGCGGAAGACGCCGGACTTTGTTCTCAGCACTAACCAGAAGCCGAGGAGGTCAGGGTGTCCCAAATTGAGTTTGTCGAGCTGAAAGCGCTGCGAGCCGGGCGCAAGACTGGCGAACTGTGGCTCCGTTTTGTTGTGGCCGAAACTGGAGATACAAGTGAGTCCAAGTGACCGGACAGAAGCAGTAAAGAAGAGGCGCTACATACAGAAAGAAAGATTTGGAACGGAAGGCGCCAAAATGGCCCACAGTGGTTCCTTCCGCAAGCAAAGATTTGCCCAAGTTGAAAGAAGAACAGGCACAAAGTGTGACGCCACACACAATTTTACTCTCATCTCAGGCAAAGCTTTTCTATCAAAACAACCAGCCACCGAGCACTAAAAGAATCCACAGATGCCAATGTGCACTTTGTTCGCAACGATACGCAAGAGCTGAAGCAATGTGAACCAGGTTGCCAGGTTGAACTTTGAGCAAGCCGCCAAAGCCACCAAAGCAAAAGGGATTTCCAAAGCCACTTTGCCCACGTGCGCTTGTTTTCTTGTGGTCTGCGAAACGTGTGAAATGCAGTCTGCCATTGTGCCATTGGCTGGCCACCAGACTTGCCCGGTGAGGAGAAGCGCTTCAGAGCGTGGACGCCACGCATGGATGAGAAAGGCTCAGGCTGTTTGTCATCCACCCGAATCCCACCGAGGGTGGCGTATTGCCATCGGCCAGCCGGGCGTCCTTGTCATCCACGTCCCGGCGGCTAATGCGTTGGAAGGAAGCTCCAAAGCCCAATTCAAAGTTGGAAAGCAAGGCATTTCTGCCATGGCCAAGAGTTTGATGGAACTAAGGTGAGGACTTTGAGCCCCATCGTGTGTGTGTGTGTGTGTGTGGTTAATTTGGGGGAAGGAACCGGCATCATTTTCCGTGGCACTTTTCTGCCACTGAATGTGAGAAGACCCCCCCCCCCCACAACCACCCACATGGACCATCCGCCGCCAGCGCCTTTTGGACGGGGGCTCGCTCTGGCTTTCTCGGAGCCGCTAATCATTGAGCCGCGGCCGGCGAAGGCTTCCGTTCCCGCGAGCGGCCCTCGGTTTTTTTTTTTGCACTCCACACATTAACCCAAGAGGACATCCTTGTTGGTTAAGCAATAAAAGGGAGGAGGGAGCGGCGGGTGGCGAGCGGCCGGCAGCGTTTAAAAGGCAGCCAGGGAAGAGGCGGGCGGCCACCACCACCACCACCACGCGGACGGCCGCTCCTTGACGGCCAAGATGTTTGTGGACGAGCGCATCGTGACTCTGTTCAAGAGGAACGCGCATCACACCTTGACTTACTGGAGCCTTTTCTTCAGCTTTGGGCTGAGCATCGCTTTTCTCGGGCCCACCATTAAGGACCTGCAGTGTCAAACCAAGTCCACGCTGAGCCAGATCACCTGGGTCTTCTTCTCCCAGCAGTTCTGCTTGCTGATCGGCAGCTCGGTGGGCGGCATCTTCAAGAGGACGTAGGTAGCCGTCGCCGCTGGCCGGCGGGAAGAGCCTTGCCAGCCTCGCCAGCCTCGTCAGCCTTCCCTCACCGCGAGAACTCGTCCTTGACTCGCTCCGCTCTAGGTTGTTCAGCGCGCTGTCCGCTTTGTTGGTGTCGACGCTCCTCATCTCGGTCATCTTCGCCGTCATCCCTTGGTGCACCCAAGTCCTGACACTGGCCGTGGCCATGGCCGTGTCCGGCTTGGCCATGGGAGTCATCGACACCATCGCCAACATCCAACTGGTCAGCATCTACCAGAAGGACTCGGCCGTTTTCCTGCAGGTGAGAAGAACCGAGGGAGCTCGGCCGGCTTTGGCAACTCGGCCAGCTTTTGGCAGCTCTGCCGGCTGGCTTTAGGCAATTTTGGCAGCTTTGCTTTTCGCCAGGCTCTCCATTTCTTCATCGGCTTCGGCGCCCTGGTGAGCCCCCTGATCGCCGACCCCTTCCTGTCGGAGCACTGCGGCAACAGCACCGGCAACGTGACCGAATTGACGCATCACTTCAGAAACACGCTGATAAACAGCCCCGTTGCCGAGCACAACGTCACGCCGAGCCACGGGGGGGAGGCGGCAGCGGCGGCGGCGGGGTCCGGTGTGCACTACGCCTTCTGGATCATGGCTCTTATCAATGTAAAGAGGTCACTTGCGGTGAAATGGCGGCGGCGCCCGTCGGAATTTGATTGCCTTTGGCCCCCTCAGCTGCCCGTGCCCCTGGCCGTGCTCTTCCTGATGTATCGCGAGCGGCTGATCCCGTGCTGCCCCGGCGCCACGCCGCATCTGCTGGACAAAGACGAACTGGCCATGGAGAACCGGCAGGGAGCCCGAGACGCCGAGACGCCGGCGCACCAGGCTGGAGGTAGGTCCGTTACTGATCCATTTCATGCCTGCTTTCTTTCCTCTCTCTTGTCATGCCCGGGCGACAAACAAACAAACAAACAAACAAACAAACAAACAAACAAACAAACAAACAAACAAACAAACAAACAAACAAACAAAGAGACAAATACAGTTGTTCCTGCCTGCCTGCCTGCCTGCCTGCTTGCCTGCCTGCCGCTAATTGTCCACGCAGGTCACGGGAATATCTTCAGCTGCTGTCAGAATGATAACCTGCGTGGCCTGCCGCTATCCTTCTTCATGATTCACATCCTGGGCGGAATGGTGCTTTTCATGAGCGATGGTATTGTGGTGAGGGACAGACACACACACACGCACGCACGCACGCCCGCACGCCCGCACGCGCGCACACACACACACACACACACACACACACACACACACACACACACACGTACTGGAGAGCTGAGCTGTCCTTGGGTCGAGTTTTTTTTTTTTTTTTGCTTGGGCGTGTGAAACCAAAATTAAGACAGTAGCTGCACGCTGACCTCAAGTCAGGAAGACGTGAGCCTTCAAGCCGCTGCTCCCAGCTCAGGTTCTCTATCAAACAGCCAGCAACGAGAATGAATTGAAAGTGGAAAATCACTCCACTAGCTTAATGCTAACACAAAATGGCAAGCACAGGCTAATGAATTAGGAGGAAGTCGAGGCTAAAATGCTCTCTGCAGTATGTTCTGTGTAATTATTCTGTGCAATTCAGCAGATACCCTTTGTGAGCAAGGCTCCGCACGCCACGCCGTGGCAGGAGCAAGCCAGGGTCGTGACGCCGCGTAACCGAGGCCCACTTTGTTTTCCAGGGCGCCTATGCCGGCTTTGTCTTCACGTATGCCGTCAAACCGCCCATTTCTCTGGCCCATAAGGCAGCCGGCTACTTACCCAGCATTTTCTGGGCGGCCATCACGGCAGGTCGGCTGCTCTCCATCCCTCTCTCGTACCGTTTCCCAGTGGTGAGACTGCTCATCTTCAACCTGGTAAGGAAAGCGCCAAAGATGCCAAAGGGCGGAGGCGCCCGCCAAAGGGCGGAGGCGCCCGCCAAAGGGCGGAGGCGCCCGCCAAAGGGCGGAGGCTCCCGCCAAAGGGCGGAGGCGCCCGCCGAAGGGCGGACGCGCCCACCCCGCCAAAGGCGCTCGGGGTTTCACGCAACTTGTCCTGCCTTTGACAGGCGGGCGCAATCGTCACTGTCTTGCTGCTGCTGATCCTCTCCAACAGTAGCGCAATGTTGTACGTCGGCACCTGTTTGTGTGGGCTTTTTCTCAGCAGCATCTTCCCGTGCATGCTGGCCTACACCGAGGACATCCTCGATTACCAGGGTACGCCCGAGACCACGTGAGCGCGCGCAACACGCACACACGCGCACGTTGATAGAAAACACTGCCACCTTTTTAGGATGCGCTACCTCGGTGCTGGTGACCAGCGCGGGAATGGGAGAGATGGTCATGACGGTTCTGGTGGGCTCTGTAAGTCTAGCGGCTGCCAATGCGCCGGTCTCCCAAAACAACACTCGGAGACATTTGCTGGTGCTGTTCCGTTCCCCAGATTATCGAGACGAAAGGCAGCTACAGCTTTCTTCTGTGTGGCGTGATTATCGCCAGCCTTGGGTTGCTCCTTTTTCTGGCGCTGCTCTTCTTCCATCGGATGCACAGAAACTACCTCACAGGTACGGCAGCGTCACCCATTCGGACACCCCTGCCCAATTGGCATTCGCCTCCCGACCCCTTGCTCCTCGCTAGGAACGACAAGAAAATCGGCCATGGTAGAGGAAGAAACGCCAGGAGCGAGTGGCTCGCCCGCAGCTGAGCCAAACGAGGAGGCGCAGAAGAGCTGAGAGGGCGGGCGAGGGCAGGCAGGTTTGGGCGAGGGCCAGCGAAGCCCGGCGAGGGCCGTGAGAGCCGGCGAGGGCCGTTTGCCCAGCCCACTCCATCCCAGCCATCTTCCTCCGATCCCTTGACCACAAAGACTCTTTGTTACTTGAGATGGTTTTGTCGTTGGGGATCATCATTGATGCTGTGATGGTTTCAGTTTTGTCAAGTCAAGTTTATTTGTCTATTTGATTCTTCTCAAATGTCACTTTGGCGCAACGGAGGCAGTCGGGGGTCGCTATGACCTCTGCTGCCGTTCAATTTCCCGCACACGTCATGGCATCCTGCGGCAGCTGCTCCCGCATTAAAACATTCAGAGAGAGACTCCCATCCCTCCCTCCAGCCGTCCTTCAAATAAAATACGAGCCAATCCGAGTGCAGTTGATCAATCCGGAAGGACTTGTGGCCATATAAAACAACGCAAAGGAGCGAGCGAGCGAGCAAACGCCCGTTCCAAACTCGAAAGCCTTGTACTATTTTGACGACAAGCGTCTTGAAAGTCTGGCAATATTCCAATGTGGGTTTTAAAAGAAAACTCATCAATATCGTCCGACTGTTGCTACTGTGAGTGAATACTATGGCTAATTCTGATTCCTGGTCTTGTTTTTGTTTTGTCTTCCCAAATGAGCCGCTGTGCTTTTGCCCTCATCCGATGAGGCCGGGACTCTGAACTTGGCTCGATAACAAACAATGATTAACACATTGGATTTCACAACGCCTAACTCGCGTGCTTCAGCAAGCAGCCAGCTCGTCCACAAGGGGGCGACAGCCTCGTCGCGGGCTTCTAAATTTGATCAGGGGGCGAGTTGGCGCGGCGCCCTGCACGTTGCCCCACACAAAACAACAGGCAAGCTGTGACACAATCACACTTTGGCAGAGGACATTTAGGACAGCTTTGATCAAATATGATGTGCGCTCGCTATACGTACTGCCTGCCTCTGTTGAGAGGGTTGCAGAAAAACACAGAGAGAGAGAGCGAGCGAGAGCGATGGGTTTTTTCATCCTCTATCTGATAGATAGAGTCTATCAGAACTCCTTGTCAGTCAGTCAGTCAGTCAGTCAGTCAGTCAGTCAGACAGTAGGAATGCTACATGCACGTTGTCTTGTTTGCTTTTTATTTCTCTTGGATGCACCCATTTTTGGTTGATGATGTTCAGTTTGGCAGCGGCCCATCGAGCTGCGCCGATGTTCAAAACTGCGCTCAAAATGGGCCCAACGAATTTGGCGAGGGTGGGAACCCGCCTTGCCTTGCCTTCTCAACTGGCAGTCGCATCGTTTTGAAGAGTCCAAACCTTGTGTGGAAGGACGCTTGGGGAAGAGTTTGCAGTGAGTGGAGTGAGTGGAGTGAGTGGAGTGAGTGAGTGAGTGAGTGAGTGAGTGAGTGAGTGAGTGAGTGAGTGAGTGAGTGAGTGAGTGAGTGAGTGAGTGGAGTGAGTGAGTGAGTGAGTGAGTGAGTGAGTGAGTGAGTGAGTGAGTGAGTGAGTGAGTGAGTGAGTGAGTGAGTGAGTGAGTGAGTGAGTGAGAGTGACCAAGGAAGCCATCTGACCTCGTAGTTGTTGTGTCTTGCATCTCAAAACAAGCCAATCGCCCCTTTTTTGATTTGCACGTCTCGGAACGCAATTCAAACCCAAACTGCAAGTTGTCCCTTTTATTGACAAGCGAACGTTCAGATAGTACACGTCGACAGAGAAATCCCGCCAGACAACCAGAAGCCGCTCGCCAATGCACCGAGCGTCGGACACGTCCCGGCTGAGAAGAACCGTGCCGGAGCGAGGGGAGCCGCCTCAAAGACGGTGGCTTTGCGGGGGACGGCGCCAGGAGCGCATGCAGGCGGATGCAGAAGACCGGCCGAGGCCCGCAGACTCCAAAACAAAAGCTTTGGAAGTCAACTTTCAACCGGGTCTCCTTACTTGAGGGAACCTTTGAAGTGAAGCGCATCCAACTAGGTTTCCATGGCGGGACATATCTCAACGCAGCTGTCCGTAAGGCGGATTCCGTACCACCCGGCCCAGAACTGGGTGTCCTTGCCGCCGTGGACGAAGCGGATGTATCTCACTCCTGGCCCATAGTTGTGGAACACGTGTGTGATCTGATGAGGGGAAAAAAAATAAAATAAAAATCAATCAATCCAAATTTTCCCTTGTTGCTCGGACTTAATTTTCCTCAAGGTGGCTCTGCCTTCATACCTGCTTCCATTTGCCATCGTTCCATTGCTGAAAATAAATCTCGTCGGGGGAAAAGCTCTCCATTGGCTTCTTCCTTTGATTTAGCAGCTCCACGTGGATCTTGTATTGACAGCCGCAGTCCCATCGAGGGGCATACCTACAATGCATACCGGGGGTCAGCGGGTCAGCGGGCTGGCCCTCAAGTCCAGGTCGCCGCAAGCAGCAGCACCACCACCACCACCACGCACTTCACAATGTGACGTCAGCGCTTTGGTCAGACTCGAGGCTGGATCACTTTGGCGAGGCTTGCTCGTACTTTTCAAAATGCAACAGTCACCAAGCGGGGTGTTTCTCCAAAAGCATCAGGCTGTTGCAGTCCGCCTTGGCTTCCTTGTTTTTTACCGGCTGAGCATTTTGGGCCGCGGTTAAAATGGCGCCGACCCCGTGCATCGGTGCCCGTTAGCCGGGTAGCCTCGGTCTGCGCGAGCGCTTACCAGTCGGCTATTCTGATGTGCGGCTGGATACGGTCCATGAAGGATGCGCTGTAACCTTCCGACTCCAGATCAATCAGCTGGGACTTGCTGCACATGCTGAAGGAAATCAAATGAAAAGATCACGGCCAAGATGGGCGACTCGGGCCCGTCCCCTCCCCTCCTCTCCCCGTCGCCCTTACCCATACGAAGTGACAAAGTTGTTCTTGACGCTTTCATTCGGGTGCGCCACCAAAACACCTTCGACCTTCCAGTGGTCGCCGCCGTTCTCCGAGATCTGCCAACCTCTCATCTGATCTGGAAAGACCATGGCCAGCGTGAGGAAAAGGTAGCTAGCGACGGCACAAGGGTTAGGGCTTTCCCGACCTTCAGCCCGCGGGTTCTTGAGAAGATTTCGTTTCTTCTTGCACAAGAAGTAAAACAAGCGCCAGTCTTGGGGAACTCTGGACGCGTCGAGGAGCCGGTGGCCTTCCCGACGGCAGCGCTCTCTCCATAAGGACTGGCTGTCGGCGACGTCTCTCCATTGACGGCACACTAAGCGACAAATCAGGACCACCTGCTGAGGGGGGAGCTTCAAGAAGATCTCTTCCAGGACATCCAGAGGAACAGAGCCCTGATGAGAAAAGAGCAAAGCCACGTGAAGCTCGCAGCCAACCAAACAACCGCCAAAAAGCACTCGTGTCAAATGGGGGTGTGCAAGGTGTGCAGGGCACAGATGGGGATGGATCACTTTGGTTCAAGCCAGGTCGCGCTAATAGGCTGAGTCAGCGAAGACTGAGTCTATGCGCAAGGCTCTCGGGACACGGGCAGCAATGTTGTCGGGTCCCGCGTGGTGTTCGCCGGACCCTCTGAGAGAGCCGTCCGTCCGGCCGGCCGGCCATCACCCTATGCTGTCACTGTTTACATCTGGAGGAGGAGGAGGAGGAGGAGGAGGCCTGCGGTGCTCTTGTCTGCCTCAAACGGGGCTGGGCAGAAAGTCATTCCGTCGCCCGCGACTTGATCCTCCGTCCGTCGCACAAAGAGCTGCCTATTCCCAGTCACCGCGTCGGCAGGCACAAATGAAACGGTTGCTTTCGACGTTGTTAGGCTTCGCGAGGAAGCGTACCTCGAGCACGGTAGAAACGGGAGACGGAGTCTGAGGGACGGAATCGGAGCTCTGCGTTGCACCCATTCCGACTCCAGTTCATGGACGGACCACACACGGCGTCTTCGAAATCTGAATGAGGTCAAACCGGCCGGAGATGTCAACTTCGGCAACAAGCTCGACGCGGAAGTTCAAGGCGAAGTAAACGCTCAAGTCGATTCGATTCGATTCAATTCGATGAGGCAGCGACGTTGTAGCTTACCGGATGCGATCGAGTGTCGCGCCTCACTCAGAAAATAAAGGTCTCGACATATAGTTCCAGAAGACGTCGCGCATCAAAACGAAAGCATGAAGTCATTCTTGCTTTCGGTACTGACATGGCGTGGTAAGAGTCGGCGTCGGTGCCATCAGCAAACCACCGACCCGACGAGACGTGACGCTTACGCCTGCCTATATGTTGGACTCCCGATTGGCTTCTCGCGGCTGAAGCCAGAAGGCAGCCATCTTACGTTGCCACCGGTGCACCGTTTGCATCGATAGGTGCGCAGCCTACTTGGAAGTGAATCGTCACTTACGGAGGTTTTGCTGCGGATTTTTCCTCGTGTGCTTTGCTTTCACTTGGAGCGTTACCTTCAATGAGAAACATTTACAAGTCTCATTCTTACCGACGAAATGCGCATGTCGCGCTTCTGCCAGACTCATTGGTACGTACACCCGTCATTTTGGCCGTGACGAGTGGAGACGAACGACGTGAGGCAGGCGCCTCGAGAGTGGCGACGCAACGCAACACGAAAGGCCCGGCCGGCCCGCCGGTGGCTTCACTTCTCGTGCGTCATCAAGTGGGCGTTTCCTCCGGCAATCCAAGTGGGGAAAAAGCGCGTTTCACTTCTTTATAAGAAATACGGCTTTGCTTTGCGCTCAATACACTGCGGAATAACAATTTACTTCATGGGGGGGAACCTTGAAGTCACATCTTAAATGGACTGGGAGCAAATGTAAGATGGCTAATATTGGGGTAGTGTGATCACATTTTCTTGCCCGTGAGAGCAGCCCTGCAGCAGCATTTTGTACTGACTGTGGACTTTTGATGCTGGACTTAGGAAGACCAAAGAATAATGCATTACAGTAGACCAGGTGCGACGTGATAAACGCATGTAGAATAGTTTCCGCTTCACCGGTCGAGAGGATCGGACGAATCTTAGCAATATTACGAAGGTGAAAAAACGCAATTCTGGTTATATTCTTAATGTGCTTTTGAAAGGAGAGCGTCTGGTCAAATATTACCCCGTGATTAGTTACAGTATCGCTCATACTCCTGCTAATTATGCGGAAATTGGCAGATTTGACTTTGTTTCCACAAACAGAATAACTTGTCTTGAGCCCAAGAGGGACCGACATGGGAAAAGACAACAAGTGTGCTGTTCTTTTGAGCCAGCTCAATATCAACAGCCAAAGTCAAAAAGAAGGGAGAAAAAAAACCCACAATTATCCTTGACTGAGAGAGTTTTTTAATATTCTGGTACACAAACAGGTGCAATTGTTCTTGAAATCACGCAGGCACCGCAAGGTCAAACAAAAAGTTGACCATCCTTAACTGGAGTAAATGTACGCCGAAAGATGCCAAGAAGACATCATCATCAGTGTCACATTTCAAGCAGAGCCCAACCGTGTCGGCCGATACCGTTTGTCAAGCTTCATTTGCCCTCGGCCGTGTTTTACTGAGCGAGCGTGCGACGCCTTTTTGAGTGACCGAGACTTGGCCTCTCCTCTGTTGGCTCTAAAACAAAGATGACTCCAAGTGCTGACAAACGGGGCTCGCTTTTCTTTCCTCAGCACAGGAACAACTTCCCCTATGTGTCCGTATCGATCCTGTGAGCTGCAAAGAGAAACAAGCACAGACGCACGTTTAGACAGACGCAGCCTAAAAGCATTTTCCTTGCCCGCTTGGGCTGCAGCGAGCCGGATCCCGAAAGGACCGACGGAGAACTCCACTCGGTCTGTGAAGATGACTCACATTGCTTTGGTATCCTGAGTGCTTCGGAGTCTCCTGACAGGACTTGATGCATGACACCGCGGAACTGGTACAGCACCTTGAGGCTCTTTTCCTCCCCCACGCACGGGTCATAGAAACCGGGCAGGCCGGACTAAGAGACAGAGCAGAGGGACAAGCGCAAAGGCGGGATCACGTCATCTTCACGCGCCGACTCAACAAATGGGACGGTCGACGGAATAATCCGTTCAAATATCCCCCCGCCCCCCGGTCCTAAGAGCAAGGCCGGCAAAAAAAAAAAAAAAAAAGCTTGGAAATTTGACGGCGGCATTTGCCATCCGGTCGGCATCGGGATACCTTGGCGGCCTCGGTGAGGATGAGTTTGGAGTCCTTCACCAGACACTGCAGCGGCACGCTCACATCGATCACCTTGGCCCGCTCGTGTCTCCGGCTGTTGTCCGTCACGAACTTGCCGTACCAGGCGTTGAGGATGACCAGACCTGGTTGGGCGGCACGGCACGGCAGCGCGTAAGCGGGAAGCCGGCCGGAGGACCTCTGGGACTGCGCTCGACGACAGCGAGCGCAACGCCGGAGCGACGGGAAGAGGAGATCCCGAGGGCAACGACGGTTGCCGGAAAATGCAAAGTATTTGGCAAGGCCTCCGAGCGGCCGCTTTTGGCGCCTCACTTTGGGAGGACGACCAAACGCAATGAAATGTTTGGAATTTGCAGAGCGTCTCCAAAGAACTCGAGCGATGCCCAGGACGAGCCGCGCTCGCTGGGCTTTCGAAGCCAGCCGACCGGCCGTCCGTCCGTACCCATTCGAGACTCCTCGGCTTCGATAATCCTCCGCACGGACTCCTGCATTAGTAAGACCTGCACGGATGAAAAAGGCAAGCAGACGGTCAGCTGAGAGGGGGGACGTCAGCCAGACGTGGGGGCTTGCATCTCGCCGCGGCCTCAGCTTGGCTTTGAAATGAAGCGGCGGTGAGCTCACCGCCGACTCCGCCTCTTGCTTCTTCTTGGCCGTGTTGGAAGCCGAGCTTTGCCGCTGCTTCTCCAAGTCCCTGTCGGAAGACGGAGGGGACAGAGCTTCAACCAAGCGTCAACATTGCGCGCGGTCGGTCCGCGGCCTCCAATTTCGCACCGTTCCTTCTGGGCCCGCACGTACGGCTGGATGACGAGCTGCCGCACGGCCAGGTAGACCACCAGCGGTCCCACCGTGGCGTAAAACACGGCGCTGGGCAGGAGTTGGTCGGTCAGGTGAACGGGGAAGAGGTACGTCTGGCTGGCTCGGTTTAGCCTGCGCACAGACGCTGCCCTGGATTATCTGCTATTCGTGGATGGCGCCCTGCCTGCCTCGACGCCAGGTTGCGACCAAACCAGGCTTGTCCGAGCGCCACTCACTTGACCTTGAGCGAGACACCCTGAGGCACCCCGACGCTGACCACGGCCCCCAGAACGCTGTGTCGGCTGATTTTCCTCTCGGCGCCGTACTCCAGCACAGTCCCAAAGAAGCCGGACCTGCAACGCGCGCCCGCGCGCACACACACACAAGCGCAGCGGCTGCAGCAAAAAGCGTGGACTGGGAAAAACAAGAGGTTCCCATCTGGCTACCGACTTGATTGAGCCCTTGATTCTGGTCTGGTCTTCGTCCTGGAACTTGTACTGGTAGCTCATCATCATAAAAGTGTGCGGAATCCCCAGCTGCAAAGAGGGAGCAAAGGTGGTGGTGGCGGCGGCTGAGGAGCAAGCGGCGAGCGAGGTGGGCGGGGCCGGGCGGCACACCTGCAGGGCCAAGGTGAAATGGCTGCTCTTGGTGTCCCGAACGACGCTGGTGTTCATGGACGAGTGGATGCCCCACCGCCACTGCAGGTAACCCATGGTGTTCTTGTCCAGGTGGCGGGCCAGCACGGTGGTGAGGCCGGGACGCACGCCTCGCGAGGAAAACTGCAGTCCGCACTGCGCCGTCACGTAGCTCGGGGCAAAAAGAGCAGGAAAGACAACACTCGCACCTTTGTCTGCTCCGCTCATTCTGGGAACGCCAAAGTCTTACAAGCGCGGCGTCAAATTGCGGAAGACTTTCATTCCAAAGAGAGGTCCGTGGGTGTCCCCGGCGCCCAGCTCCATCTGCGGGCACAAACAAAGCGCTGTCCACGGCTCCCAAACAACGTGGATACTTTGGATCGTCGCAAAGCAAATGGGACTTTGCGGCTCTTCAGCGACGGGCTCGACCGAAAAGCGGCGGACGCTCTGCCGTATCTGTCGCTTTGATGATGGCCAGGCCAGCAAGGCAGGAAGTGAGCGAGCGAGCGCATTTTGGGAGAGGCTGTCGGTGATTGTCGAATAACCTTTTTCCGTGACTTTTTGTGTCAGACTGACGTGATGCCCGGCGCCGGGATCGGATGGGAACCGTCTGCTCGCTCGCACGCACGCACGCACGCACGCACGCGGGTTCTTTTGGGCAACATACCTCTCCCCAACCTTGAGCCGAGGTGACTCTCCTCAAGGCCAAGTTAATAGTCCCGCCTCCGTTTCCATTGTGCGTAGACAAAGAACCGGACAAGATGGCCGTGTCGTTGGCGGTGAGAGGGGCCTGGAGAAGAGGGCGCGCGCACACAGTTCACAACAGCTGCCTCGCACGCTCGCACGCACGCACGCACGCACAAAAGAGACAGACCTCGATGGATTGGGAGATGTGCATTTTGTTGATTTCCAGGTGCGGGACGCCGCCTCCACCTATGCCCTCGTAGTCCTCCTCGTAGCGATCAAAGAGGTCCGTGGCATCGACGCCCACGCTAATTGTTCCCTTTGAAGGGAGGGGGGGGCACGTGAGAGCAGCGAGCCAGCTGGCCGGTCAGCCATCTCCAGCGAGTCATCGCACCTTCGGGTTGGTCCTTTGCTGAAGTCTCCTCTCCTCTCGCTCCCTCTGAAGACGCTCGTACTCCTCTCGAATCTCCGCAGGGGTTCTTTTCCTCTCTATCACCTGGAGGAGGAACACACTGTGCCACCCGAACCCGTACAAGGGGCTCTTTCACGGAAAAAGAATGCTCATCTGTGACAGAGCGCACGCGTGGGGTGGGGGGAATCTGACAGAGCTTTGGCCATACGTAGCGCACGGCGTCCTTCTCGACACACGTCAAGACTGCGCGAGTCACCCGAAGATAAAGCGTCACTCGACCGACTGACCTCCCATCCGTCGACGTCAAGTCCGCGCTTGCCATAGATGTCGTAGATGGCTCGTGCCTGCGGATCACTCAGCACTAGAGAAACACAGAGCAAACGTCGCTCTGGCTCCGGATTTTGGGTCATTGGCGAGTTACCTTCGTAAGCTTGGTGCACCAGGTTGAAAAGACACTCTGCTTGCCGCTTGAGTTCGGGATCCCGATGTTTGTCTGGGTGGTATAACATGCACAAGCGTCTGTACGCCGCCTTCAGCTGCTCCTGCGTTGCCTGAAGCACAACGTTCACACGACGATTGACTTAGAGGAAATGTAAAAGTCGTGGAAAGAACGGAAAGGCAAGAGGATCATTGTTGTCAAACAGCTGGCTGGCAGAGAGCGTCAAAGGCTCGGTCCACACCGGACATCCGTTCCCATTTTGGGGCCCCCTCCGTGCAGTGTGAAGCGCAATCATGCAATTATTTCAAAACCAACAATGTGGCTAGCCATTGGCCGTGTATCTGATGCCTCTGCAGGAGGAGCACTCATCCCTCCACCAAAAGTCCAATACCCGGCTGGAAAGAGCGCTCCGGAGACCGCTGACGACCGACCGGCTGTGAAGCTTTGCTTGTTCAGTGACAGCTTTATACGTTAACAACCATGGCTGCATACAAAGTGTCGCCGCACGTCGAGTCAAAATCAGAAATGTGACAGCGGCAAGGACCGGACGCCAGGGCATGCAGTTGCACTAGTACTGGCACTGACGGTAGGCAGGGGAGCACGCACGCACGCACGCACGCACGCACGCACGCACGCACGCACGCACGCACGCACGCACGCTGTCTAATTGGTCAGCTCTTTTAAATGGTGATTACGGCTCTTACGAATGACAATGAACTCCGAAGAAGCTCTTCGAGGACTTTGGAAATAGGAGTATTTTCTCCAGTCGCCCCATTTTAGCAGACGATTGCCAATAGTATTGTGACTCTTTACAGACTACCGACGAGGGTTCGCCTTGTGCGTTCGCTCGCAACGGGGCACGCTGCATTAAAAAGGAGACACCTGAGAGGAAGCACGCGATCCCCTTGACATCAAGCATGTCTAATCTGATCAAGTCAACTGGAAGTAAATCCGGGTGTAGTCGAGGGCCACAGCAATAGCCAACTCGCCCTGAGCGCACTGCAAACACGAAGAGGTCAACTCGCAAGATCAGTCTGCACGGAGGCGAGGGGAGGGGAGGGGAGGGGAGGGGACGGAAGGGCCCGCACAAGGGCAAAAGCGTGCGTGCGTGCGTGCGTGCACGAGCCGGTTTGGTTCGATGACCGCTTGGTGGCTGCCTTTCGCGCTCCGGAAAAAAGTTTGCAGCCAGAGGCAGGCACACACCGAAATCAATGTCGCCGGTCACAAGTTAGCCGTTTGGCTAACTTGTTGAACATCGTGACAAGCCCAACCGGAAGGCAACATGGGCGGCCAGACTCGATGGCACTCGCCAGAGCATCTTCACACTAATTAGTTCTTCTCGGGATAATTGCGAAATGTACCTCTCGTCGGACGTTAAGCAGGGAATAGTAATCATCACTGGAGATCTCATCATCGTCCAAGGCAGACGCCATGTTTCCTGCCAGTCATTTCTTCTTCGTTATGTCATCAGAGTTACACAAGAATGGCTGTCGCACTCGGGCGCCATCTTGCGTGGCGGGTGTACTGTACAACACAAGCACTTTGGGACAGGTACACCGGTACAACGGTCATCGTTCGTTCGTTTTTTAAAACACTGGCTGGGCCAGCGGGTGGGGCCCTTTTACCGCCACCAAAGCCCGGGCCACCTCCGGTGCCATGCCGCTGTTTTACACATACAATTTTGCACTGCCGGAACAGTTCTTCAGAGTACTCTCATTTCCCAGTGCAAGTGAATGCATCTCTACGCGTCACCGGCGTGCGTGCTGCACTCGGGCTGCTCATTGGATGAGTTGACTTCAGGCTGCAAAAAGCAGCGGGAGCTCCAGCGAAGAGCCTTTCTGATGCTGCTGGTAGTAGCTATAGCTATGGACGTCTTCAATTGCTCAATTCAAATGAACTGAGCCAATGTAACGCGCAAGTAAAGAAGGCGCTGCTGGACTTTTCTCTGTGGCTGATCATTGGATGAGTTGACTTCAGGCTGCAAAAAGCAGCGCCAGCGGTAGCGCCAGCGGTAGCGCCAGCGAAGAGCCTTTTTTTTTTTTATGCTGCTGGTAGCTACGCACGTCTTCAGTTGCTCAATTCAAATGAACCGAGCCAATGTAACGCGTAAGTAAAGAAGGCGCTGCTGGACTTTTTTTCTGTGGCTGTCGTGGTCAGCTGACTGACTGCCGTCCACGGAGACCTTACAAGTGCAACAGTCGTGAAAAACCTAGTTTAAAGCTGTCGAGTTAAAGTCGCAAAATAAGTTCCGATAAGTCTGTTTATATGATCAACAGACAAGTTAGCAGCAACTCACTTCACTTTTAGCGGCATTTCGTCATGACGTTAGAATACTCGATGGTTGAGCGTTTTGTTGGCAAATAAATTGAAGGTAAACGAAGTTCTACCACATCTTCTACTTTCTATATATGGATTAAACGGACTTTTTGGAACAGAAAATGAAGCGGAAAGGTGAGAGCTCATTTCTTTCTAAAGAAGCAGATATGGAGTGCAGAGCAGAAGCAAAAAGAGGCCAGCCCTGCATGGTGTCAACTGTGATAGTAATCCACTTGCAGGAGCCCGACAAGGAAGTCGTGGAGATGGACAAACACAAGATGGTCCAATTAGGCTGTGGTATTTGTTCATGCTAAAATGCTACAAAACGTAATAACCCCCCTTCAGAACAGCGTGTACGTTTGTATAATAAACAATGCACTATGTGTCTTTTTTTTTTTGTTTTTGTTTTTTTTACATAGTACGGTTTCACAGTCAGTACCGTGCGATTTTCTTTTCAACCACAAAGGCCCGCTTTGGTTCACTCGCACTCCGTGCAAGGCAGCGGGGAGCTGTCCGTTCAGCACCGCCCCGTCCCGTAGCGCATTTCAGCACTGCTGCGCCAGCAGCACCGCGTATCATTATCTGCCGTTAGATCGCTCGTAGTTCGTCAAAAAAAGGAGGAATCCTAATACGAAATGAAAGAAAAACAATCCAACCAGGCCCAAGACCTCCGTCCAAGCAGGAGAGCAGATCATTCGTCCTGCATCAGGGGGATTCCAGGGGCTTAAAATACGCGACGAAATACGGTGACGTCATCGCTAGAAATGAAATGTGTCATATCTGCAAAACCGTAGCAGCACAAACAAAAGTTTTTGCAGCACAAACGAAGCACAAACGAACGGTACCATTTTGGGTTCATTTCGCAGTAAATGGGGGGCTGAGTGACGTCATCGCTAGAAATTAAATGTGTAATAGCTCCGAAACCGCAGCAGCACAAACAAAAGTTTTTTTTGAGAGTCAGCATTAGCTTTTCCTGCTCACCGTGCCCATCGTGCCTGTTTTGCAAGTCACGCTCGAGCTCTGTGAGCAATTCTTGAGCTGAGGTTACGTTTTAACAAACATTTGGGACATGACGTGCGGAGCTTAGAAGTTTCCGCCGTCTTGCCCCTCTCCCCGGCCGGTGATGTATAAACAAACAATGCATATTCAGGGAGGATCAGTCAGCCTACAACCAGTGCCGGCGGCCAGCTTGCCCAATACGCACTTAGCGTTAGGCCTCGCACGACGACGGTGTCATCATCATCATTGTGTCACGTGCTGTAATTTGTCTAGACTAGTAGCTGTCACGTCTCGTCTCCGGTCGTCGTTTCCTCGTGTGTCAGTTTTGTCATGGTTTCCGTTCAGGCCCTTGTGCACTCGCCCCTCCCCTCCTGTGTCTACCCGTAATCAGTGGAATCGCCATCACCTGCCTCTCGTTACTTGTGTTGTATTTGTTTGTGAGATTGTCAATTGAGACAATATATGCGGGAAAATACGGCACTTGCAGACGGGCGGCAGTAACTCGAGAGCTAAAATTTCAAAAAGTAGTTTATAGGTAGACACAACTGTTGTTTGTGTATGAACCTGCGGCCCGAGTCTGACACCTAGGTCTCAATGCCAAGTCATATTGTAATGCGCGCATGCACACACATACATACGCGCACACACACACACACACACACACACACACACACACACACACACACACACACACACACACACACACACACAAAGTGAGGGGGGGGGGGGCGGGAGGAGGGAGACGTGTGCGTATTTGTCAGTCAGCTGCTGGCAGCCAATAGTAAGTTGGCCTGGTTCGAACGGACTGGCCGCCGCTCCTCCGCGTGCTGTTCTCACCGTGCACGCGCGTGTTACCCACGGTCGCAAGGAGGAGGAGGAGAAGGAGTAGAAGGATGTTGCGCGCGAAGAGGAAATGGCTGCCGAAAACAAGCCGGAAGGTAGGAGAAATAGAACCGCATGCATTCACTTGCGACGTGAGCGTGTCTGATTTTGCTTGATGTCGGCGAACAGTAGGAAGAGGCGAGCAGAGCAGGCGACGCGCGTGACCGGAGACGTGTGTGCCCCATTCAAAGAGCAAACTAAAAAAAAAAAGCAAAAACCCAAACAGACCAGCGAGCAAACAAAAAGCCTATCTCCGTTGCCTGTCGTTTTGCTGACGGCTCCAAGGTGGAGATGGTGGCCGGCTAATATTAGCTCGCTTTTGCCGTTGGCTCGCTCGGTCCCACCGCCGAGCACGAAAGGACGAGTGCGGGAAGTGAGTGGCGCGGCGCGGCGCAGCGCGGCGCGGAATGGCGCGGCACGGCGCGGCACGGCGTGTCGTGTCGACCGCGGACGTGGGCTCCGAGCCAAGTTCATGACAGCGTGTCTGTCAGGCGGCGGGCGTCGTGCAACTTCTCCTGTGGCCGCCTCGCGTCACTCATGTTTTTATGCGGGGAACGAAAGCAAGCTCGAGGACATACGTGTCCCGGTCCGAGCTCGCTCGCTCGTCGACGTGCGTCTTTGACATTCAGCGTGCGCTGGCTGTGTCAAGCCAAGTTCTGGCGAATCCGGTTCTGGTGCCAGTTTGCCTCCGTCCTTGGCCCACAAGGGTTTGCAAGGGTTGCCGCGTGGAGCCGCGGTGGAGCGCATCCACTTCGCCGGGCCGAATGCCATCACATCGGGGGACGGATTCGGAGTAAAGGTTGCAGGGAATGGAGGTTAATTGCGGCTGGCCGTCCGCTACGTGATAACTTCACACGGCTCACGGAGGTGAAATGAAATCCATGCTGCCACTTCGAGTTGCGGCAGTTGGGACGAAGCGTGGAATTGCGAGAGGGCAAGGTGGGAAGTGGGGGGAATCGATTGGCTTCCTGACTAGGTGTTGGGCAGTGCTGGCTTGACAAGGTTTAGTGTCACCTCAAATAGAACGAATGATTCTTGGACGCCTGCATGGCGTGCACGTTGCACAAGTAGGCTGAGACGTTCCCTTCATCCCCATTCACGTGTCGAAGAGGTCAGCGCACCTGCCCCCAAACCAAACCAAACCAAACCAAAGCAAACCGAAATGCAAAATATTGCACGAAATCGCTCCATTTCCCGCTTGTGCTTTCTGTTGGCGGCAGCCTGCCGTTGTACCCGTGTCTTTCGCTTTTGGCGTCAAGGATTTTGTGCTCACTTTCCTCTGTCCAGCTAATGCGCGTAGTGCCACCAGGGGGCGTTTTTGAGCCACACACAATGTGTGTGCGGCACAAATGAAGCCGTCCGCCTGGATGCGAGTACAGAAGGCGAACGAGTTCACCGCGGGGCACCCTCACGTATCCGGACGGGGTCCGTAAGCGCGAGTCCCTTTGCCGAGCACGGCGAGTTGTACTGACAGACGGGCCCAGAGGGGCAAAAGAGGCAGCGGCATGCAAATGTGAGTGAGACAGACGCACTCGTTTCAAACAGGTGCCTTTTCGACCTCCGGGCGGTAAGGCGGGCGTGTGTTTCAGCACCCATGAAAAGCACACAGATAAGCTAAAAGCTTGGTGTTAACTGCAAGCCTTTAGGAAAAGCAGGCAAAGTCTGTTACGTTCGTGAGGAATCGTTGATGAAGGAACATTTCAATTCAAGGTCAAAGAAGCTGCTGCATCGCCAGAGCTGGGGCATGTTAAGTCATTCACTGCTAGCTCTTTTCAAAGCAAATCCTCATCTTGTTTGTCCACATTTCTCCAGACCCAAAGAAAACATTGACATTGCTTTGATTCTCAAAATGATTGTCCCTGCCACCCCCCCCCCCCCCTCCGCCCCCCCTTCCTTTTTTTTTTTTGTCTTTCCCTTCCAAAGGACTGAAGAGAGTTCCAAATCTGGATCGGATGTTCAGATCAAGTGTGTGTTACGCTGGCCACGGTCCACCTAAGAGTATCGGTGATGACGCTAAGAGCAACAGTAAGAATCTGTTCTGTATATTACAACTGTACCACATCGCCACTGTGAGAGGCCACGCGCTGGCCTGTCCGTTTGTCCGTCCATAATAATAATAATAATAATAATAATAATACAATTCATCTGTAAGGCGCCTTTCAGGTCACTCAAGGTCGCCGAACACATAAAAAAATAGCAGGAACAATTCAAAGAAAGAAAAGCGAGTCTAAAAGCAAAGAACGTCTGCAGCAGAGTAATACAATTAGACAAATGCCTGCCTAAACAGGTGGGTTTTGAGGTGGGATCTCAACAGTTGGATGGAGTCAATGTTTCTGATGTCCGGGGGGAGAGAATTCCAAAGGCAGGAGCAGAGCAACTGAAGGCTCTGGCCCCCATAGTTGACAGACGAAATGGGGGGACAGTGAGGGTGATACTGGAGGCAGACCTAAGAGACCGGGTGGGAATGTGTATGCGAAGGAGGGATAGAGGGGCAAGCGTATGGATAGCCTTGAATGTGCGGAGGAGGATTTTATAATCAATGCGCTGTTTTATGGGGAGCCAGTGAAGTTGGTGTAGAACGGGAGTGATATGATGGTAGATAGGGGTTCCGGTGACAATGCGAGCAGTAGCATTCTGGACCACTTGCAATTTATGGAGGAGTTTGCGAGGGAGACCGACAAGGATGGAGTTCCAATACTCCAGACGAGAGGTGACAAGAGAATGGACTAGGATAGCAGCGCTGTGTGGGGTCTATGATGAACGGAGGCGATTAATGTTACGGAGGTGAAAATAGGCAGAACGGATAGTGTTGTTGTCCATCCGTCCATCCATTCCTCCATCGGCCTCCTCCAGTCAGTGGCGAGCTGAGGGCTTACCCTGGCTCCATATCTTTGTCTGTGACTCTTTGGAGGCCAGACTTAGGCTCGGCCGTGGCAGGTGACCCTCTCTCTCGCTAGCCGAGCCGTTCCGGCGCGCGGGCGGCTCCAACGGGGCCGTTTGTGGCCAGACACGCTTCTGGCGGCCTGATCTGAGTCATTGCGGGAGCAGGCTTTTGTTTGTGCCCGCGCACGAGCGATTGAGACGAGTGAGGTGTTTTGGACTGACCGAGAGAGAGAGTGAGCGAGCGAGAGAGAGCGAGACAGCCCTCACCTCACCTCTGCTCTCCTCGAGATGGGATTTTTATGGATGGCTGAGCTTGCTGAGGGCCAAGAACACATCAAGAGTCTTATTGGGTTTGTTGCAGGCAGTTAACCGTGTGCGCATGTTTGTTGAACTTCTCCTAGTAGGCTTTTTTTTTTTTTTCTTTTTCTTTGACACGCTCCCCTTTTTCGGTGACGATGACGGCCTGGCATAGGTACCCCACCCAAAGGCGCGCCGCTCGCTCGACCCGACCAATAATTGCAACGGAGTAGCACTGAATTTCATATTTTGCGCACTGATGAGATGTGCCCCAGTCTCTACAGCGGCTCTGCTCTGCTCTGCTCTGCTCTGCTCTGCTCTGCTCGCTCCCGCCAAATTGCCCATCCGGAGCCGTTTGGCCCGGAGCGGCCGGCGAGATGCGCAGCAAGCCCCATATGCTGCGCTTATATCTGCGATCTGTCCTTTCTCTTCTTTTCTCGCCAGCTTCTGGAAGTACACAGTCAGCTAGCTCTTTTGTCTCTTTCTGGGCATTCCCTTTGCCTGGTTTGTTGAGGAGGCGTTTGTTTCTTTTGCGATCCCTTATTCATCAAACCGTCGGCCTGGGCTGGCTTTGTAAGCGCGGGCGAGTGGGCGGGCGGGCGGGCGGGCGGGCAGGGCCCCGTCCCGTCGTGGTCCAAACGCCACAGAATCACTGGCGGCGACTCGGCTCGCTCCGAGCAAATGTAGCCAAAGCTCCGTGGTGGACGCTGACTTTGCCGCGCTGATGATGCTGTGGTGTCCCGCTCCCTCCCCATGCAGATGAACACGGACATTTGAAAATCTACCTGCCCAAGAAGCTGCTGGAATGTCTCCCGAAGTGCGCCTCGCTGCCCAAGGAGAGACACCGCTGGAACACCAACGAGGTAAAAGAGCACAATGTTTGGAAAGTGCGCTGAGCTTTGACCACGCACGCACGCACGCACGCACGCACGCACGCACGCACGCACGCACGCACGCACGCACGCACGCACGCACGCACGCTTTGTCAAATGCTGGCTTGCGATGGCACGCCCCTGTCCTTTCTCTTCTTGGCTTGACGTGTCCGACGTAAACGCGCTCTCGTGCAAAATGGAAATCGAGGAAAGTCAACAAAGGATGTGGCGGATCTGCCCGTGTCTTTCTTCAAAACGAAGCGAGCGTGCGTGGCGGCTGAATGGCGGGCGGCATGGTCAGCCGTGGAAAAGGGCAACCTCGTGCTTTAGTTCGGTCCGGGCCCGACTGCTGCGAAAGCCGGGCCTTTGGAATTGACCTTTTGGTGCTGTTAGCATGCGCATTTGCCCTCCCCGACCTGCACAGCCGCCTTTGATGGCAAAGTGTCATCGCAAGCCCTCGACGCCGTTCGTCGGGGCAAGCGCACTCCGACACGGGCCCATCCCCGTCCAATGACGGGGATGGGAGCAGTGCGCGTGCGCCAGAGGTCGTGGCCGCTAAAAGCGTCTCGGCCGGGCTCCTACAAAGCATCGGCTTTTATGGACACGGACAAATGAGGCTTTTGTGAGGTGGACGGCGCCTTGACAATAGGCTGACCTCATTAAAAGGTGGCATAAATGCTTTTTGTCCCTCGGAATTAATGGGACATGTTTACAGGGGCCATTTGGGCTCCGGCTGCAAAGCTGAGCCGAGCCATCCGTCCGTATGTCTTTGGCTCGTGCCGCTCTCATCAAACACCTAACTTGGTTCTCATCAAACACCCAACTTGGCTCTCCTCAAACACCCAACTTGGCTCTCATCAAACACCCAACTTGGCTGTCATCAAACACCCAACTTGGCTGTCATCAAACACCCAACTTGGTTGTCATCAAACACCCAACTTGGCTGTCATCAAACACCCAACTTGGCTGCCATCGAACACCCAATTTGCCTTTGTGTTGTTTTTCTGACCCGTCGCGGCGTTCTTGCGCCAGTCTTAACTCGTCAACCACGGGTGCTTGTTGAATGATTTTTTTTTTTTACTTTTCAAAAGTTGTTGGTCGGCTCTCCTGCTTGACCTTTGAGCAAAGGCTTGATTTGCTGCTCCGTTGAGCCCGCTTTGTCAGGTGCAGCGTTACCTGTCGACAGCTGCTTTGGTTTCTTTTGGAGCGTAATCAGCCAGGAGGGGTAATTGTGCTATTTGTCGAGTCATGGCGTCATTTGATTTGGTTGCGCCAGCTCGATTAAATATAGGGAGAGATTTGCGTCCGTCAAAATTGGGGATCAGGAACAGCAGCTGTATAGATGTGACTAATTTTGATACACACATCTCTCCCCCTCCGTTGCAGCTTGGGTGCAGTCGAAAAGCAACAATGGCGGTGTGCATGAGACAGACAGAGAGAGAGAGAGAGAGAGAGAGAGAAGGCTTCACATAGCTCCTTTCTCTGTTGTTGTTGACATCTTCTTCTGGTTGTAGCCACTCGCTCAGTTGACCTTTAGCAAAGCCATTTTCAGTATTGAGTTTCCAAGTATCGCGTAGAATATGCGGATTGATCAAAAGAGGAACCGATACGTTCCGGTAAGAGTGTCTCCATTGCCATTCGTGTAGAGTTGGGGCTAGGTCAATATCATATTAGCACTGCCATTGCATTTTCCACAGCCAGCCCCATGAATAATGTAACTGTTAGCTATGGCCACATACGATACGCATTGGCTGGCCATTATCAGCCTGTCTGTCCGGCCGTCTCCTTGGGAAAGGCAAGAATCTTTCAGCCCCCAAATTCCACGCACCTTTTCGGATGCGGACTGGCCAAGTCGTTGCCGCGGGAGATGGAGCGCTTTCGCCGGAGGAGCGGACCTCGCTGCGATGGCCTGTATTTCTGCATCACAAAAGGTGGTCTGCATATCTATTGAGCCACGCCGGCAACATTTATCAGCTGGACTTGCCGTCTAAATAATTCAGCTTTTGAGTTTGTCAGCAGCCGGCGCCCAGACAGTTAGCAAGATTGATTGAAAAAGCACAAAGGGTGAGACACCTTTGGTAACACGCTAGCGCAGCGGCGGTTAACCGCTAGCGCAGCTGCCGTTAGCCGCTTCACCCGTTGTGCTTTTCGCCAGCCAGCCAGCACCGTCTGAGGCAGTTGTGCTCTCGTGTGGGCCTCTGCCGGCAAAAGCGGGAACGTGGCCCAGCTGCGCTCGCACACACACACACACACACACACACACACACACACACACACACACACACACACACACACACACACACACACACACACACACACACACACACACACACACACACACACACACACACACACACACACACACACACACACACACAGAAGAGCAGCCCACACCCATTGGGCACTCCGCAGATAACCTTCAGATGGGCCACTACCTTCACGTTGCTACAAAGGGTTCAGGCTGAAGAAAATGTGAGCCAGGCCGGAGGCTGAGAGGAGGGAGGGTCCGCCTCCTGCTTGCGTGACGTTTAGCATTCTTAGCGTAACGGCGACTTTTGAATCCTTCTTGACGGCCCAAGGTGACTTGCTGCTCGTGAGCTGAAAAGGAGCCAAAGGCAAATTGAATCCCCCAAAGGAGGATTCTTTTCAAGGAAGCTACGATATGCCTTTGTCATCACTTGCTCTCGATTGGAAAATCAATGGGCTTTGAGGGCACGTCTGGCCCTGGAGTTAAGGCGGCTGTCGCCGCCGCCGCCGGCGCTGCCGCCACTGTGGCCACGCCTTTGCCGATTGCAGCTCCATTCCTCCAAATCTACCATGTCCGTCGTCAGACTGGCGAAAGACTGAGGCTCCAAAAGCCTCCGACGTCACACTGGGCGGCCTTTCAGTCAGGATTGAGCGCTCAGCCGCTCCCACCTTTCCTCCTCAATGGCTGAGACGTTTGCACGGCTTTGTTGTCCTTCTCAAGGGAGCTGACTTGCCTTCTTTGTAGCAGCTCTTTGACTCGCAACTTGACGAGAGTCTTCTCGTCATTCCTAAAGGACTCCAATATTTGACTTGATACTGTATTGGAAAAAGGGAGCAGAAAAGGAAATCCAAAGGGACCGAGCGAGCGAGCGAGTGCTCTGCTCTCAGTGGAAATTGGAAAGAGGTTGCCAAAGCGTCTCATCAACAGTTTGGGAAGCCACGCAAAGCGCTTTGTCGGATTTGTTTGTCTCCAGCGGGCGACGGGCTTGTTTACAAATCCGAGAATAGTTTGACAGCAAATAAAGACAATGAATCGTGGGCGGCGGCGGCGCCACTGCTGAAAACAATCATCCTAACAGCGGAAACACCTTTGCGCCAACTCAGTCCCAAATAAAAGCGGACCGTGGATTCACTTGTGCTTAGAATTGAGCAGGGCAGGCAGGCACAGGCGCCAAGAATTCTCTTTTACTCACTCAAAATGCCAGCAGATGCCCTTGGTGTGTGTGTGTGTGTGTGTGTGCGTGCGTGCGCGTGTGTGTGTGCGCGCGCGTGTGTGTGTTGTGTCAACGTCTGTCTGTTTGGTGATGCAGATGAAACAAAGGGAAAGGAAACGTCCGGGCCCAGATGTGTAAAGAGGGGCCGCTCGCGCAATATGCCACCAAAGTGTTTGGGTGACTTTGTTGCTGCAGAAACATTTGGTGCTGCTGCTGTCCCTCATTTGTGTTTGTTTGTTTGAAAAGAGCAGGCTTGGATCAAATCATCATCAACTTGCTAAGCCTTTCTGACAATTTAGTGGCAACGCAAGCGAGGCGCCGGAACAGCACGGCGGGTCTGCTTTGAGAGCAGCCTCCCTCCCTCCCGCCCACCATCTTTTTCTATGTTTTTGCTGGCTAATGACCAAGTGGCCAAATAGGAGCCTTTGGCTTTCACCGCCGAGAGATTGTTTTTGTTTTTCCTAGCGCAACGTTGCAATTATCCGTGCAATTAGCTGTAATTACGCTGAAGAATTGTGTGGAAAAGTGTCATCTTGGCAGATTGTTTTGGCCGCTGAGTGCGGACGCTTTGCTTGATTGCGCCACGTGTGAGCATTGTCGTCTGACGCGGGACTCGTCGGGAGGGGCGGGCGACAAAACACACGCTTTATTTGTCTGTGTGTGTGTTTTGAATGATGTACGATGGCACTTATACGGCGCTTTTGGCAGTCAATGCTAAGCTCCGTGCTCCCTGAGGGCTTTGGGTGCAGCCGTGGAAGACGCCGTAAAGTCGCCTCACCGAGCGAGTACCCTTGAGCAAAATACGGAGCAGGTTCCTCTCGCTGCCGATCTGCAGACCGGCAATGGGCCTATCCGTGCAAAGGCTCAAGGCAAATTCAGCACCCGCTGACGTGGCGCAATTGGCAGAATTTCTCCAAACAATGACAGCATGGCGCGCAAACTTCCAGTGCGGAATGTTTCCTGCGCCAGCCAGCCAGCCAGCCAGCCAGCCAGCCAGCCAGCCAGCCAGCGCCAATCTCATTTTGCTGAGCGCTGCATCTTGTCCACAGTGTACTTACGTCAACTCCTTGTTTATTTCTTCCAGGACCATCCATGCTCTCTCATACTCTGCCCCCTGACCTCCTGCCTGCCTGCCTGCCTGCATTGGCGTGGTAATCATTTCATTCCTTTTTAATTTGCTACCTTTTGATTGTGTTGCCATTCGTATCCCAACCATGGTCGTTTGCTTGCTTGCTTGTTTTGGTCAACGTGATGAGTTGGCTGGTGCGCACTGCTCGGGATCGATTTGGCAGGGCCTCCTTTGCATCGGCAAAACTTTCCGCATTGGGCCACGCGACCCTCTTGACGCTTCCTAACTTTAGCCCTTTGGAAAATCTCCGACTGCATTAAACGTCGCTCGACTCGCTTTTTTAAGTATGAAAATCAAAGTTGCGTTAGCCGATGGCGGCGATCAAGTCACCCGACGAAAGCAGGCCGACAACGTTTTGCGAATAGCGTGTTTTCATCGCGGCCAAATGTTGCCGGGACCGAGCCGGGGCGGGCGGAAGCGCTCGCTGGAGACAGTAGGTGGCGGTTGCAGCCCGGAGCAGTGCGCTTGCTGGATGGAGAAGAAGAGCCCTCGCCGTCGTCGACTCGGACCGTGGGAGATTCTCGGAGCGCGATAATGGAATACTCGAGCATTTGGAACTTGATTTGCATTTTATTCATTCGGCGCAATGTGTCACAAGCATTTGTTATCTGGCGACTCACCAACACATCTTCTGCGGCGAAGGCAAAGTAGCCCCCTTGGATTGGAGATCCTAGACCATCCGGCCGTCATTGACCAACTTGGTTGAATTTCTCGCTGTGATTTCGGCGGGCGGCGGGGTGGATCTTGCAAAAGCAACTTCTCAAGCGGCCCCGTCTCGCCGTTAGCTCTGCTAATGACTAATTCATTCTTGCCTGCGTTGCGAGCCACTCCAGCAATTTGCCGTTGACTCGACTTTAATGAGGGTTGCTTTTTGGAGACTTGAGCTCTCAGCGTGGACAGAGGTTGGCTTTTTGGAGCGTTGGTCATTGTGACGTGCTTTCTCACTTTGCCTCCATATTAGCCGCTTCCACGCCAACAAAGATTTCCCGAGTCTGACCCGCAGGTCCGACGACCCCTTCGTTTGACGCTCGCCAACAGTCAAACAGTCCGCTCGGTAGGCGTCGACGCGGTCGCTCGCCTTCTCGCATTGGTGACGGAAGATTTTGTCACTTTTGTCAATTTGTCACAGCAGCTGAACTGCTGAAGCTCATTTTCTCTGGCAGTGGGGTGGAAAGAGAAGAGAGCACAGGCCATTTGCTTTTGGCCTCATACGGGGCTGGCCAGCCTTTTATCAGTCAATGGGATTCGGGCTGCGGTCCGGACCGGGGCCTGCATTGCACCCCTTGGGAAAAGCCCCCAACCCGCCGTGTGCTTTGAATGTTGCAAACTGAGGTGAGGAATCAACAAGCGCAACCTGAAGTGGCAAACACACTCATGCAAATGCGATAAGAATGAGATTTTGCAGATTGAGAGAGGAGCCCTGCGTAGCGTAGCGTAGCGTAGCGCATGTCAGATGTCAGGATGCTTTTTTTGTGGAACGGAGAGCATTATCATGGTAATTATGCTGCGCTTCCGCAATGTGTTGTGAGCTCCTAACACATCTGCCAGGCAGAGATCCGACGTCGCTCGCTCGTGCGCTCTGTTTGCTTGTTTGTTTGCCAGCGTCGGCAGGCGGGCGGACTGATTTCGTGGGGAGCGCCAAATGTCTGCAATGCAACTGAGATCAAGCAGGTGCGGTGGCGGGTGGGCGGACGGGCGGGCAGGCAGGCGGTCGGGCGGTCGGGGAGAAAGTGTTGCTCCCTTTGCTCCTCTAGCGTGAAAAAGATTGGGGTGGAAGAGGTTGCACATCTCTTCATCTCTCAGGTTTCTGGCTTGATCCCAGGCTTCCTTCCCTCCCTCCCTAACGGTGACTTTTTGTTTTGTCGCCAGCCATCCTTCTGTGTGTTGTGTATTTGGGAGGCCGGTGGCCTTGTGCTTTGGTATGCACGATCAATACCGTCGTCTGGGAGGAGTCGTCGGGAAATGTCACACTCGGAGAGGGCCGCCTCCCCCCGGCCACCATGAGCCCGGTGACGCCTGCGACCCCATTGACATTTTGGCCAATTGGTTGTGACACAGCAGAGCTGGCAGGGCAGGCAGGGCAGGGCAGGGCAGGGCAGGGCAGGGCATGCCTGGCAAATCTCTAGTCCGGGCAAAAACGGCCACACGGCAAGCTGCAAAGGGAGGAGCACCGGGACGAAGCGTCCCGATACTTTTGTCTACCTTGCTTGTGTCTTCCAGCCCCGTCTTTTGTTGTTGTTTTTCTTTTTTGATGAAAATCCAATGAGTCTACTAAAGTGGGGCCTTTTCACACGCACAAAGATGTACGAGTTGTTTGTTCCGTTGAAGTGCAAATCTCTTTTGTGCGTGTCACTCATCCAGTAGTGGCAAAACGGTGCTCTCTATGCGAATGACACGGAATGGACGCACGCGGGCGGGCTCAAGCCACAAGGCCTATTTATTTGTTTGCGTGTTTGGCGAGGACTCGAATGCATCGAAATGAGGACGCCGCAAGTCCTCGCAAGTGACTCGTCGTCGTCGTCGCTTTGCGGAATGAGAACCTCGTCGGGCTTTTCTCACAGGCGCCTGTCGGGCGAGCTTGTCGAGGTCAGAGCTTATTAGCGTTGACCGTGGAAGTGTCTGCTTGATTCCTTTGCTCTTTACCCCTGAGGGCTCATTGCATTGTATGGCTTTGTTTTCTTTTTTATAAGTGCCTTTCTCGGCAGTCACGCTCCAGGCAAGAGTCGGACAGGGCGGGCCGAGGAAGGAGCTGGCGCTGACGTTTGGCAGCGAGCATTTTGTATCCCGCAGGACTTTGTCTGCTTGTGATCACGTGAAAGAGAAAAGGCTGGGATGTGAGCGTGCGGACAGCAGGCAGATTGAGGGCTAACCAAGAAGGCTTGACCGGATAGTGACGACGGCGTACCTGGCTGGCCACGCCTGGCTGCCATCTGATGCCAAAGGTTCATCTCCAGGCCCGCTTTAGCCGCTCGCTTCACTCGCACCGGCTCAGCCTCTGTCTGTGAGTGATGTTACTGCCGAATGGGTGGACTCATTCAGCGTCCTTGATGACGTCTTTGCATTTCCTGCTGCCCCTTTGGGAAAAGAACGAGAAAGGAAGCTTATTTTGATCATTGCAAACCATGCACTCGTACGCAAGCTTTGCTTCCGTACGTTTGGAGAGCTTGCGATTCATCGCAACCAGGGTGCAACTTTTTTGCCATCGGTGACGGGTTGCCATCAAAGGCCTGCGCTCTCACTCGACCTGTGCCATTTGCGTTTTTTTTTGTTTTTGCACCCGCTTCCTTTTTGCACCCGCTCCCTCCCTCCCTCCCTCCCTCCCTCCCTCCCTCCCTCCCTCCCTCCCTCCCTCCCTCCCTCCCTCCCTCCCTCCCAAGTCTTGTCCTACATTTCTCCCCCCCGAAGCGTATCGGGGCCCACGAATCAGCAGCCCTTCTGAAAAGACGTCAAGTTCGTCCAACGGTCATAGGGCATTTCCAGATTTAGCTGCCAAAGCCGGGGATCTCGCTAATCGGGTCTGCCGGGGCCTCTTTGAAGTGGGCTCCGTAGAATCTCAAGTTGTTTTTCGAGAACTCGACGCACGGATGCTCGGCGGAGTCAAGTCGCACGGAAATCATATCACGTCTTTGAAACTCATTGGCGTTGTCGCGCTACAGATTTCAATCGCAGCCTACGACAGGTTGAGAATTCCCGAGCGGTCCGAAGCCTTTGTCTTTGTGGCGCCTAACCGCATCGGCGCTCGGGGATTGCAAAGTGCTGCTGCTGCTGCTGCTGCTGCTGCTGTTGCTGCATGCATTGCATACAAGGGAGCCACCTCCTTCCTCCGCAGCGTTGGTTTGTGGTTGGAGAAGAAACCAGAAAGTTCGGGAACCTCCCGAGGCCACGTAGCAACCTAAGCAAACTCGATTGCGAGCTGCCGCAGCTCCACACGCGTTTTTAAATCTCTTTCTTAGGCCAGGATCAAGTGCGGATCTCTTCTGCCTCCCTCGCTCATTATTTCCAACACTACGTGCTATAAGGACTCATCATATTGTTAGCAGGCAAAGAGCAAGTAAACCATGGCATCGTGTGTGCGTGTGTTTAACCTGGTGCAGCTTGTTGAGTGTGATTCCAGCCATCCAAAAGATGCATTTCAGTTTCAGCGGCTGCGGTGCACATTTGTTTCAGTCTGTTGGCGTGATGACAGCATTCATTGACCGCGGGCATGAATAGAGAAACGAGCACCGGTGGAAGAGAGAGAGAGAGAGAGAGATTAACTTTGGAACGGACGGTGGCTCCGGCTGTTTGGGCAGGTGGTGGAAGAAAGCGCTTATCTGTCTCCATCATAATATCAAGGTCACGGATGGCCAGCTAAGCTAATGGTTTTCTTCTCATTCCTCTTACGCTGGCAGGCTGGGCGGTGCGTGAAGCCGTAGACGGAACATGACGCTCGAGCGCGATAAACGCCCTTCCACTCTTTGGAGGCCCGAGACGTACTTTACGCTCTCAGACGCTGGCCGCTCAATCCACTTGGAGATCATCCGTGCAGATTGCTTATTGAGCGGCTGCCGTCATTGTGCGCCCGAGACGTGCGTGCGTGCGTGCGTGCGTCCAATGCCGCAAGCCTGCATTTGGTGCACTGTTCAATTGAACGTACACAGATGTGGACTTGAAGGCTGCATGGCAGTTGGCTCCCATGGACAGGCAAGAAAGGCCGAGCGAGCGAGCAAGCAAGCGAGCAAGCAAGCGCTCGGCTTCTCCTGTGTCTGCCACAGATTTGCCCGCCCCGCGTGACCATTTTGCCGCCGAGGAATAATTAACGAGGCAGCTTTTATGGATCACCCGCTGTCCGCCGATATCATTTTTGCCATTGCTCAGCAGAATCCGGGGAGAAGCAGCGACGCCAAGGTCCGACGCCCCGCGGGACGGCTCGCTGTCGGAGCGCCCTTTCTTTACAAATGCGACGTGGCCCCGATCGAGACGGGAATAAAAAGCCTGAATGCGGCCTTACGTTATGTTGTGTGGGGCTGCGCCGATAATGGCAGCCAAGACGAGGGAAAAAACAAGAAGCAAAGGGGGGGGGGGGTGAGATCGGCAGCGTCATGAAACGCAAGCGAGTGGCGGTTGGAAGTGACGGCCACGGAGCTACTCCCCTCACTCAATGAGCTCACTTTGCACACCAAGATGGCCACTTGTCGTCGAGAAATGGTAGCAAGGAATAGGCCACTCCACGCACAATATCCTCAACCTTAGCATTCCCAATGAGTCTGATTGGCTCATTCATTTCTGATGGAGGTGGCCATCCCTGGTCTTTGAGGATTCAGATGAGTTGACTGGAATTCATCGTCATCATTTTGCCATCAAAAGCCACCCTGCGTCCCGTCAGGGAGGGGAGGGGAGGGGAGGGGAGGTGAGGGAGCAGCAGCACAACATTCAAGAGCTGTTTTATCTTGTGTCGATTGGAAGGCGCTTTTATGGGCCCGCTTTGCCTTGCGCCTGCTCTTTTTTTTAATTGAGCGTTCATTAGAGAGTACGCGCACACGCACACGCACAAGCCCACATTTCTTCTTTTGCGCTATCAGTGTCAGCGCTTAAATGCTACGTTAACTTCGGAATGGAATGACGATTTGTCAGCCGGAATGGTGTTCTAGTGGGCAAAAGGGTTCCGTGTCCAGTAGTGGCCCGTGGGAGCAGACTAAAAGCATTCCAGTCTTCGCTTTCACCTGCTTTTGTCCTGACAACGACCTTGACGCTGTTCCTGCGGCGCTTATTTGAGCGAGCGAGCGAGCGAGCGAGCAAGCGGCACTCGGGCTTTCCTCTCCTCCGCATTTCTTTTCTTGCGCACACACAGCAAAAGCAGGCCGTTTTTGTTTTTGCCCTGGCCAAAATCACGCCAGGGTCGCTCAGCTTTGCCCGTCGGTGCCCTCACGATCACAGTTGGGCACAAGACGTGGCAAATGTGGTGGTCGTTTTGG
Organism: Syngnathus floridae; assembly: GCF_059516105.1. Classification (NCBI taxonomy): domain Eukaryota; kingdom Metazoa; phylum Chordata; class Actinopteri; order Syngnathiformes; family Syngnathidae; genus Syngnathus; species Syngnathus floridae. The sequence goes on along the minus strand of NC_142414.1, from coordinate 27,703,328 downwards.
CTTGCGCAGGTTCCCGTGCAATACGAGTCAGAGAGCGCTTAGCGTTTGGAAGGGAGCAGCGTGGCCGGCGCAAGTGTTTGTTATTCAGCTTGAATTATCCATTCCACGGGGCCCGGCCGCCTCTTCAGCCGCAGCCTTCCCCTTCTTTCCCCCGCCCTGAACAAGCAATTAAAGGTCACGTCAATTAGAGCTCTCCAGGCTCTTGTCGGAAGCGCAGCTGGCCTCCGATCCGAAAGTTTGCCCAGCCCAATCTCGGGGCCGACACGCGCTAAGCAGCCACCGTGCCGCAAATCTTTTTGCCGTCGACTTGGCGTTAATCCGAGCCAAATACGCGCCAGAGGGAAGGCGTCCTTTCTGCGACCTCGCTCGCCAATCGTTTGCGTCACGTTGGGCGCGTCGGTTTGCGGATGTGCTAATGTGCGTCAAAGTCCAGACTTGGAAAATGTTTGATTGAAGAATGCAAAACGCCTGCGCAAGACTTTGCGCCTACTGTGCGGTCGGGTCGGGTCGGGTCGGGTCGGAAGCGCTCGCAAAAGTCCAATCGGTGTGGAGAGCCCTTCCCCCCCCCCTCCCTCCCCCATCTTCAGCATCAGGTATGCGTGTGCGCAAGCATCCAAAAAGTCCAATCCATCTGGAGAGCCCTTTTCTCCATCCTCAGCATCTGCTATTCAGCGACGGACAGAGAATTGTTTTCCTTGATGATTCATGAATCCTAATGAAGGAGCTTGGCCAAAGAGGCGTCTTGCAAAAGGTTAGACGTGCTGTTGCTATAGCCAAGCCAGCGCCGCACTTGTTCGTAAACACCAATTTGGGGGCTCAGTGTAGGATTCCATGAATTTTCAATTCCTGCGTTTAGGATAGGAATAGAAATGGGGAGTCAGTCACCCACGTCTGCCAGCGTGACATGAAGAGGTCCGAAGTCCGACCTCATTCTTCAGGAGAGTCAGGCCGAGCTATCGGCAAACCACACCCGTACCAATGTTGTCCTTTGATCTTCATTTGGGATGGGGCCACATTTCTCAAAGGAGATGAAATCCCCTCGTCTTTGCTCGTAACATTTGCCTCCCCGCCTCAAATACATGAAGCGGTAAATAAGTCAATGACACTGCACGGGCGGGCGCTCGCTCGCACACCTCGCTTCGTTTCTTGCGGTCACTTTTGCTTTCATTGGGGCTGCAGGTGGATGACAGGGGAGTCTGAATTGCCACTTGTGTGAATATGCGCTGGGGTAGAAATGTCATAAAGGAGATGGCCCGCGTGAAAGTCGCAGCGCCATCCATTCTCGTTACGTGAGCAAAAAGGTTTTTTCCGGGACCCGCGTGGACCGGTGCTCTGGAGCTGCCCCGTGCTGGATGGACAGCGTCGGTGGACGGACGGACGGATGGACGGACGGATGGACGGGAGATGGTTCAAGGGATAGGTGAAAGACACCAATGGTTGTGGACAGGCACCGTGTGAAAGAGAGTACAGGCCATCATTTGACTTGCCGGGCGGGAGGCTCGGGCGGGAGGCTCGGGCGGGAGGCTCGGGCGGGAGGCTCGGGCGGGAGGCTCGGGCGGGAGGCTCGGGCGGGAGGCTGGGGCGGAAGGCTGGAGCGGAAGGCTGGGGCGGAAGGCTGGGGCGGAAGGCTCGGGCGGAAGGCTCGGGCGGAAGGCTCGGGCGGAAGGCTCGGGCGGAAGGCTCGGGCGGAAGGCTCGGGGGGAAGGCTCGGGGGGTGGCCTTGATGCGGGCGGGCACGTCGGCTAAGACAATAGCCACGTCTCGTTCTATTTGCATATTGTTGCGCTCCCACCCAAGCGGGAAAGGTCTTTGAGGGAGGTCAGAGGCAGGAATTGTGTGTGTCTTTTTTTCCCCCCAGCGCTGGCAAATATTTTGGTACGGGGACGCTAAATGTTTTACGAGCCAGATGATGGAGTGGAAATTGTGCAGAGTGCCGGTCGCTGCGCCCGCTGGTGTTATTTATAGCCAGGTTTGCGCCTCGGCGCGCCGTGCCAGGCACTTGTCATGCGAGCGTCCTCGGCGTTTGCGATGCGGCCCGGGAAGCCGGCAATTAGCGCTATTATTAGCAGGGCCGAGGAAGGATTGATACTCACCAGCGTGGAAGCAGAATGCTGAGCTACATGAAGGGAATTTCCCCGACCGACCGACCGACCGACCCGATGGGCTTTTATGAGCGTTTGCGCATGTGGCCATCTGCAAAGTGGGAGGGAGGGGGAGGGCCCTCGCGGGCGGGCGGGCGGCGTGTGAGATTTACGGCCGAGTGGTGAGCGACGCCTTCCTCGGCTCTATCTGCTCTCAGCGCAACACTGGCCGCGGGCGCTTTGGCCTTTGAGTAATGAGGCGGCAGGACTCGGCCCTTCCGTCGTGCATAATATATGAAGCTACATATTGTTCACCTGGCTAAGGCCTCCCGCAAAACCCAGGGCGAGTTAAGTACACTGGTCGGACGGCTGCACCGACGGCGGCTGTCGTCCGGATATGTCCTCCGTCTCAATAATGAAGGTTAGGTGGCGAGTGAGAGCGAGCCCACCTCGTGTCCGCCAGACAAAAGGAGATATTGCCATGGTGGCTAGAAATCAATTTCCCATTTGCCGCTTTGATTTCACTGAGATGTGCAGCGAGATTAGGGCCTTGGGCACCTGTGCGCTGGCTCGGTGATGAGCTTTACCTGGCCCGCCCCGCCCTGACCTGACCTGACCCAGGCTGGGCTAATTAAAGCCCTCCAATTGATCCACAAACAAGGCGATACAGATCTGTCCTTTAGCACCCCCGGGAACACTTCTCATTGTGGAAAGTATCCCGTAATGGGCTCATAAAACAACACTTTGCTTGTTTCCCAACATCGATGGCGCCGTCCGTTAGATTGCCTCACACTTATGTGCAACAATGCTGACGTGCCACGCTAAGCGTGAATCGTTGCGCCCTTGCAAAAGTAGCCAAAGTGCAAAATCAAGCCACTGTCGTGATGAAATTGGAAAACAAACAGACGTTTGACTGGCGTACGTCCAAAGAATCCATCCTGGCAAAGAGGTAGTACGTACGTGTGCTTTGATTTGCCTTCTTTTCACCTCAGGTCCATGCGCTCGCTCGCTTGCTCGGCAGGTGGAAAGTTCAAATGGGGAAAAAAAACCTGCAAATGTCCTCAATGAACTTGTGAGAATTACGCAAGAGTAGAGTGAAGGCGATGAACCGAGACGACTGTAATAAGAAGAGACGAGGGGAAGCCAAGCAAAGCAAAGCAAAGCAAAGTGACTCTTTACCGACAATTGCCATCATGACTTAATTAGTTGAATCCATTTGATGTTCACCGTAGGTAAAAACATTCGTTCTAATCATCCAATCATTTGCAGGGCTGTACTTGTAGGCGCTTTTTGCTCCCCTCCAGTAGACGTCGCCCCTTTTGCACCCGAGTCCCTTTGTTTTGCGGCCTGCAACAAGAAGAAGAAGAAGAAGAAGCAGAAGAAAGAAAAGTTGCGGCGGAAACTCTGTGGGCTGGCTCCCGAGCCCTCTTTTTGTTTGAGTCCGTTTCCCCCATAAGCCTGGTGTCCAAGTGTGCGCTTTGCCCTCACTCTTTGGGCCACTCTCGCTCGCTCGCTCGCCCGCTCGCTCGCTTCTTTGTGAGTTTTTGCTCCCTTGCCGCTTTTGGGAGTTCTTTGCTCAAATTGAAGTCAAGAGCGCAACTAGCCCAGATGCCACTTGCCAGGAGGGCAAACGTCATCACGGGCCATTCGGCTAGCCGTGCGCTGACTTGATTCGGAGGGCCTATTTTGAGTGGCGGTGGCGGCGGCGGTGGCATGTTGCCCTTCCCTCTCATCCAAGTCTGATTGTGGCCAATCTTTAACAAGGGGCCGTTTCCCAAGCCCCTCAGAGGAGTTCATTAAAGTGATGGAGGCGAGCGCCCGAACCGATGAGCCACGGCACGCTGACCAGGCGACTCAGCCGCTTTGCAATTGTACCTGCATAATCAAGACGCGCGCATTCGCATGCACGCGCTGGGCCTCGTTCAGCACCACCGGGGAAGGGCAACACCCTCGCTCGCCGTGCTCCTGCGACTCTGTGGAGGAAGGAGCTTCTTTCCCGCCCTAACAATCAAAGCGGCCCATTACACTTTTGGACACATGGCTGTGTGCCGAGGTGAGGCGAGGTGAGGCGAGGTGAGGCTTTGCCGTGGCTAGGCTTTGCCGTGGCTCGGGTTTGCCGTGGCTCGGGTTTGCCGTGGCTAGGCTTTGCCGTGGCTAGGCTTTGCCGTGGCTCGGGTTTGCCGTGGCTAGGCTTTGCCGTGGCTAGGCTTTGCCGTGGCTCGGGTTTGCCGTGGCTAGGCTTTGCCGTGGCTAGGCTTTGCCTTTCTCCTCGTTACTGCTCAATTGAGTTCTTTTAACCTCGACATATGAGTGAAATGTTCACACCGCCGGCCAATCCAGATATGTTTAGTTTTTTGCCGATATGAGAGGTGTGCCTGATTTAGGCCACGTCAAGAAAGCAACTCGTCAGTGAAGAGACGTTTTTGGTGTCGCCTCAAAGAGCGCTCGGATGAGTTTGGCGCCCGGTTGTTCACCGTACGTTTGCAAATCGACGATTCACTAAGTTGTGCTTGGGAAGAGTGCGGGGGAGCTTTTCGAAGCGCCTGCACGCCTGCAGCCGCATATCAAGCATGCCAGATCAAGAAAGATGTATTGAATTGTATTGCATTGGGCAAAGCTGCACGGCTCGCCCGTTGCGTTCGCCTCGCCCCACGGCGCATGACTTGATGCAAGCTTTTGGGATGTCACCTTTTCGCCATCATCGCCTCTCAAGTGTGAAAGTTGGGTGCAAAACGGGAGATGAGTTTGCATGCGACGAATGCGAATGATTCCTCTGTGGAGGCCTCCCATTGTAATATGACAGCGGCGCCAGTTCTCTGGGCGGCTGTATTGGCTGTGGCGGGCAGCTAGGCCATCGCGGCTTAACTGCGAGCGTGCCGTCAAGCGAGCCGCCGTGAGACAACAAATAGATGAAGACGTGACAGACGAGACGGCCACTCCGTCCCAGACAGATCTCAATAAGCGAGGCGGCGGCAGATTGCCTTCCTCCAGGCAGGCCGCTGAAAAAAATGAGAGGAGAAGAAAAAAGCGCACGGGTGCCATGGAATGTCACAATAGATAAGCGTCAGCAGCGGCTCCGTATTTCTTCTGCGTAACAATTTGACTAAGCAGAGAATTACCATGAAGAACACGCAGTCATTTCCTTTCGCTTGACCGTACGTGGCGCTTTTTTTCTCAGGTCAGCTAAAACCATTCATGACTTTGGATAAATATGTATTATAATGATTGTTTTGATTTCATGAAACAACATGAAACTAAAACACAGCCTCGCCTCGCCTCGCCTCGCCTCGCCCCGCCTCGCCTCGCCTCGCCTCGCCTCGCCTCGCCCCACCCCGCCTCGCTTCCCACATTTGAGAGCGCTGGATATATTTTGGATGGCGTCATCCTGCTAATGCTGTCCAGCCTCTCCTGCTTCTAATAAGGCGGTGCGCACCCTGCATTCCAGGAGTCCGGCGTTATGGATAAATCATGAACGGAGGCCGAGGAGGTGTGGAAGACTTGTAGCTAGCGCACTGTGCTCGGGAGGGAGCGCCGGCCGGCCGCTGCTAAATATTTCATGGACACACAGATGTGCTGCCGTCTGCGTAACAGCTCAGCACAGCTCGACCATTAGCCAGCGGTGAAATCCCGACGCTTGGCCCGCTACACAAATCCAAAACGGGAGGCCCTTGCGCACGCGCGCCCGCCCGCCCGCCCCCGAAATTTGCAAACAAATTCGTGCGGCAACAGACGGCGCAGCTTTGAGAAACTTGCCCGAGTGCGGCCATGCGGCACTTGTGTGGCTTCAATTCCATTCCACTTATCTCCCGAGTGGGAGGGAGTGAAGCAAGTGCTGAGTCAGAACAAGGATTACTTCCCGAGTTGCGGCACTGTCCTCATCCCCTCTTTGGCTTCCGCCGGCGGGCGCCTCCTCCCCCGGGACGCCACGCCGCGATGGGATGGGATGGGATGCGATGGGAGGGACGGAGAGCAAAGAGGACAGACAGAGGAGGCGACCGAGGAAGCGACGGAGGAGGCGACAGAGGGGGCGACGGAGGAGGCAACAGAGGAGGCGACAGAGGGGGCGACAGAGGGGGGCGGTGACAGAGGGGGCGACAGAGGAGACGGGATGGCCGGGCTCAGCTGATCAAAGAGCCGTCTCCCTAATCCTCCCCGTCGGGCAGTCGGCCCGTCTCGGAGGCGCAGGCAGAGAAGCACTGGCGGCGAAATTGCCCGTCCTCAAGTGCTGCTATTTCTATTTGGTCACAGAGGCAAAAAGAGCATGTGCACACGAGGGAAGCAGACGTTCCACCGCCTCGCCTCTTGTCGGACGGATGCTTAAATGGATTCAAGATTCAAGGATCAGCGAGCCGTGATAGCGTGTTCGTCCCAAAGGCTTTGACGTCGCGCTAGTTGCGTGGACGCACGACACGGCTCGCCGTCGACTGCGGAAGCTTTCGTGAACCGGCGGCCAAAACATGTTAACATTTGACACCCGCCAGAGGCTGGTGTTGCTACCAAGCCTGCCCAATTGATGGAATGCTTGCATAAGTGAGTATCAAATGAGGCGTTGCGAAAACTCCAGCAAGCCAGCCGGCCAGCCAGCCAGCCAGCCAGCCAGCCAGCCAGCCAGCCAGCCAGCCAGCCAGCCAGCCAGCCAGCCAGCCAGCCAGCCAGCCAGCCAGCCAGCCAGCCAGCGAGCGGTGCCCTCGCTGAATGCGCTGAAGGTCAAACGCCACGGCCGCAGAATGGAGGCTCGGTGCCTCTGGCGGCTGGCACACGGCCCGACTAACACCCCACCTTGATAAACGTGACGCCGCCCTGGCCGAGTGGTGGCTTTGCACCCAAGCTGTTCAGCGTTGGTTTTGTCGACACATGAGACGTTGGGAGATTTCAAGTGGCTGCGGTTGTTGTCGTTGTCACGCAAACATAAGGCAGTGGGTGGTGAGACAAGGCAAGAGATTGTGGTGACAGATGGTAAAGGGCCAGTACTTTGGCGCTCCATTGTTTAGGCTTTTTGTCAGACACTCTGGCTGCTGTATTTCCTCCGGTTGATGATGAATATTTGGGCTTTGTTCCACCTTGGAAATTCCTTTGTCGCCTTTTGAAGCGCAAAATCCGTGGCGCGTGCGGGCAAATAACAGCGAGGACATCCAGCGGAATGATGATTCTTCAATCAACGTGGCTTTCCAGCTCAATCGCTGCTGTCGTTCATCACCTGGGCCTCTCGTGACGGGCCCGCGTGACTCAAACGGACCGGCTTCGCTTCGGTTATCGCGGCGGTGGCGGCCGGGGCCGGGGCCGGGGGACAGAAATAGTAGTCCGTCTGTTGCCAAGGTTACAGCTTTGACAAGATGACGAGGCCATTCATTCTCCGTACTGTATCTCGCCGGCCTTCTGTGAGAAAGCGGCGGGCGGCTAATCTTAGCCCTCAATTTGTGCGCCTGTCATTGTGAGGAGGGGAAGCAGAGCAGGTACAGAATTCGAGGACCGGTAGATAGCGGATGGGCGCAACGTGTCGGCGCCTGCTCGGCACGTTGCGCCCATCCGCTATCTGCCGGCAGCCCGCATCCTCGTAAGCGTTGGCCCGGCTTGCAGATAAAACGCCAGGCCTCCCGTCGCAGTCCACGTGTCTCTGTGCAGGTGCGCGGCTGGAAAGCAGCAAAGCCGGCCGAAAGGCCCGCGTGATATTCGCAACCCAACTGTAATTGAAAGATATGTTATCGAAAGTATTTCCAGCAGGGAGGAGCGCCATCGCAGAGACAACGGGAACAAGGGGATCTCTCTAATTAAAGAGCGAGAGAAAGAGAGACTTGCTCAAGGGGCATGAGAAAGTTGAAAGTGGAGCCGTGTTTGGCACGAAGAAGTTGCCTGGCCTCCTTGTTTGCGTGGCGGCGATACTGACGCAGCTTGCCCCGTCAGTAAAAAGGAGACTTATCTGGGATGGCGAATGGATTCCAATGGCAGAGATGAATGAGCGTGCTCGTTCAGGTTCAGGGGGCTTTCGAGGAAAGTGGCGTTCTCCCCGCACGGAGCAAGAGTGCGACGGCCGCCCTGGGCTTCCTGCCATCTTTGAGCAGAGGCTCGTGTGAGGGGACAGACGGAGACCTCCCTCCAAAGTCAAAGAGCTTTGAATGGCTTTAAATGGCAGACTCGGTCGGGATGTAACGCTGGGCTAAATTTGCTTTTGAGCCTCCTTAGTACGCCCGCCTCCGTCACTGTCGGGAAAGAACTATCCGAGAGCCTTGTGACCCGGCTCCTTTCTCCGCGTCATTGGCTAGCGCCAGCCAGCCAGCCAGCCAGCCAGCCAGCCAGCCAGCCAGCCAGCCAGCCAGCCAGCCAGCCAGCCAGCCAGCCAGCCAGCCAGCTCCCGTTCATCCCCAGTGCATTACTTTGCGCTTATCTATGGCTAATTTATGCCTGTCGGAATTTGAAAAGGCGCGGCTGCCCGGCGGGCGGGCCCAATGTGCCTGATTTACAAATGTGGCCTGGCCTGGCTTTGAATTCTGCTCGCTTCTTCAAATGAGTGCTAATGGCCGGGAAAGCGCTTCATCTCTCTTCCCTGCCCTTGCTTTGAAGAGACAAGGAGCGGAGGATTTACACCCTGACTGAAACTTAAATATTTTACAAGAAGACGTCTTCCTTGTTCATTGTTATTGATAGAAGCTGCCTGCGGCCATTGTCTTTCAAGCATCCTTCATTAACGGCAAAAGCGGTGGGCTGCCTGCCTTTGTCATAATTCAAGACAGGCTTGAGCACGGCGGGCGGCCTCAATAAAGGGGAGAAACGTCTCCGCAAAGAACTCTAAATCCACTTGCACAAACATACTGGGGCTTGAATCAGGCGGAGGAGAGGTGCTCAGTCTGCGTGTGTGTGTGTGTGGGGGGGGTTACGCACCGGGGAGGGATGCCAGCGCCGGCCTAACGAATGGCCGGCACGACGTGCCGTGACCGATGCCAGGTCCCGCAAAAGGCGCTCAAGTAGCGAGGGACCCTCACGTGATTGGATGCTGCTCATTCACTTGGTTGTGACAGAACTGCAGATGGGCGGGCGGGCGCCTTCCCTCCCTGTAGACTGCACAAGCAAGGGGTTTTCACCATTCCAAATATGACCGCTTACCTCTTGTGTAAGAGAAATATCTGGCCATCGGGTCCTTGTAAGTGCACAGGCTCCTGCGCTCTCCTTGATTTGCTTTCGAGGTGAGAGGAAATGAAGAGTGCAGATCAATAGCAATATTTGTTCGGTGTGATGCGGGCGTCTGCATAGCTGGAGTCTGACTGCTTGGCATCAACAAAAACGGAGGCTTTTGTGTTCGCTAAAGACGCACGTAGCAGGCATATGCGCTGCTACGTGCGCCATATTTAACTGGTGAGGGAGGGGAGAGGCGCGCCAACTAAGCCTCCCATCTCACACGGAGAGAAGAAAGAAGAGACGCCGGCCTGAAAGCCGGCTGGCTTTCTTGGCTCCCGTGGACAGGCTGCCGCTTCCGGCGGGCGCGCCACTCGCCTATTAATAGACTATCGAGTGCTATTGATCCTTAGCTCTGCTGACACTTGAGGTACAATGAGCCATCGATCCCAGCGGAGGGCCACGGCTTTCTTCTCGCCCGACTACACTCGTGGCCCGAGAAGCGCAATTTGGGAACTTTTGCAAAGTCCTAATTGCAAAAGCCTTTGAAGGCGGAGACTCTTTGTCACTGGATGGACAAATTGCCTGTTACGCCAACCGGCTCAAGCCGGATGCGCTCGAGACGAGACGAGACGAGACGAGAAAGCCTCTGAAACGATGCGCTAAAATTACATTTGAATGGAAGGGATAACGAGGAAAGGGAAGGGTGGCCATATCGATAACTCCTCTAATGTTCAATTAGCGCATGCTCTCCGCCTCTCGTGTGCTAGATTTAGTGTGGTGGATAAGGTGCTACCTGTTTAGCGGAGGCTTACTTGTCACCAAAGGAGCGCCCGCCTCAAACGGCCAAATTAAAAGCTGAATAATAGATGAGAGAGAAGAGGAGACAGCTGTAATTTCCACACAGAGGAAGATCCCACAAGGAGACTTGTGTCCTGTCCTGCTGTGAGGCCAGGCCAGGGTTAGGGTTAGGGTTAGGGTTGGCTTCGCGTTGCCTCGCCTCGCCTCGCCTCGCCTCGCCTCGCCTCGCCTCGCCTCGCCTCGCCTCGCCTCACAGCAGGCACAGACTCCTTCCTTTGGCTCTCAGTTCTGCCTCTGCATCTGGTCTGGTCTGGCCCACTCCACTCAGGCAGGCGGGCAGGCAGACAGGTAGCATTCCCTCTTGTGACACAACGCGTCCTCACCATGTCATTTTGATGTATTGGAAAGAAGGACAAAACAGCCTCCAAATTGTGAGTGTGTGTGTGTGCGTGTGTGTGAGTGTGAGATAGGCACATGCCAAGACTCACTGGCCGGCCGCATGCCTGTCAGTTTGTCTTTCTGTCAGCCTTTCTCGGTCAGACCGCGGCCTCGCACGATCAAATGTAGCCATCTCTGTGCTAATGGCCAGCTGTCCGTCAAACGCACACACAAACACACACACACACACACACACACACATCCGGTCAACAAAGTGGCGAGGGAGATGCCACGGCGGGCTGATTTCAGCGTCGGTCCCACTAATGGTGGTAATTAATTGACGAATGAGGTCAAATGGAAGCTATCCCAGCATGTCTCAATCCACACACGAGCCGGGCGGCAGCGCCGTCAGTTGTTTTCTCAATGCGCAGTGCAGCGCCTTCCTCCGGCCGGCCGGCGCTCTTTTGCGCAAGACCTTGGCATGAACGGTAACCGTGTTTAATAAGCCGAGAGGTGAGATGGGTTGGATGGAAGGCTTAGCGCCAATCCCGGCTGGGGAGAAAAGCAAACGTACGCAAAACTACTACGCTTGGTGTCGGTAGAGCGGCTACTCAGATGGACTCGCCGCGCTACGGCAACTCCAGCTGGACCAAGGCCAACAAATGACATCTGAGCCTCATCGTGTACAGTCTGGGACGATTGCAAATAGGAGTTCCATTCTTTCTGTTGACATTGTGATTTCGGCTGGCCGGCCGGCCGGCGCTCACGCCGTGGTCTCATTCATCGTCGACAGCTTATTTATTTATGGATTTGTTTGCTCAATTTGTCAAAAGAATTTCCCCGTAAACGCAAGCTCGTCTCTTTGAATCATGACCAGGTTGAGGAATGTGCCCGCCGATGGCGGCTTGCAAAGGGGAAGCGGCTCCGTTTGATTGGGGGTCTGCTTTCTCCTCAAACGTCAACAGGGAAAAGGAAAGCTCAAATAGTAGGTACAAAAGGCGCCTTTTCTCTCTTGCGATAACGGCAAATTCACCGGCTCCCTGTCAAGTCGTGCCTCTGGCCCTTTGTTCGACTCCGACACGATGGCCGAGACGAGACACCTTTGTTCCGGCCGGCCCATTCACGGAGCAATGGGGAATAACATTGAAGCGGCTTGACAATTAATAGCCGCGCGCCATCTTTAATTAAGAGCGTGACGCCAGATAAACGGAGGAGCGCCACGCCGCACACAAAGGAGGCGCCCCCCTCGCCGTCTTTGGTCTCCGTGCGCGTGAGTGAAGGTCTTCTGGTGGAGCAAGAAAAGCTAGCCGTCGTTCACCAAAGGATGGCCGTCAAATGTGAGACGTGATGGCATTCCAGAGGCCGCCGCTTTGAGTTGTCCAGAAGAGTTAACAGAGCGGGCGAGCGGGCAGAGAATGCTTCCATCAAGTGTGGGTCGTCCATCCCTTTGGATGATAAGGACAGGGCAGCGCTCATTGCGGACGGACGGCGGTGTTTCGGGCATCTTCTCAAGCCTGCCGAGGGACTCGGTCGGTCGTTCGGCCTCAAAAGAGCCGAAGCGCTGCCCTTTCTTTTGGATTTGCATTTCCTCTTCTGACTGGCTCTGCTCGGGTCTCTCCGCATTCTTGCTTTGAACCTTGCGCCCGCACTGCGTCCGATGAGGAGATGTGCTTCAACAATCCTACAGGCCAGAGTGAGGCACCTTTCTTGAAGAATAATATAACATATGTGCGTTGATTCAAAGAGAAGCACCAACTGACTCAACTCGCATTGAACCCACGCAGACTTTTCAATGGCCGCCTTCATGCTTCTCCGGCTTGAAATGCATTTGTCACTGTCAGAGAGAGCGGTGCTCCAAAAGGGGCCATGGCTTTTTGCATCCCTTGTCTCTCTGTCTCTGTCTCTCTCTGCCCTCCTCCATCCCTCTTTCCTGTCTTTTTGCTGCTCTGCTCTGGCTCTGGTTGCATTTGCGCTTGTAATCCGGTGGTGGTTGCGGCGGCGGCGGCACGTTGGTGCTTCAGCATCCGCCCACTAGTGGCTTTGTTGGTGGCCCTGGGCTCCCTTGCAGGAAGTATCGCATGGCATGTGGCAGTAAAAGCTGGCTGGCTGGCTAGCTTCCTCTCCTCTCCTCTCCTCTCCTCTCCTCTCCTCTCCTCTCCTCTCCTCTCCTCTCCTCTCCTCTCCTCTCCTCTCCTCTCCTCTCCTCTCCTCTCCTCTCCTCTCCTCTCCTCTCCTCTCCTCTCCTCTCCTCTCCTCTCCTCTCCTCTCCTCTCCTCTCCTCTCCTCTCCTCCCCTCCCCTCCCCTCCCCTCCCCTCCCCTCCCCTCCCCTCCCCTCCCCTCGCCGACTCTGGTCTCTCTCTTGCCGCTTTCAAGGTCAACGCTTTGACTCGGCATTCCCCAGACTCCACCGCAAGGCAGGCCGCGGGCAGTCTCCTCTTTTCTCGCCCCATTTTACCGGTCTCGTCTTTCCCATAGTCGTTTCATTGGGCCGATGGTCCAAAGGCCATTGACGGCCGCCGGCTCGACTTTGATGCGGCGGCGGCGTCAGTGTGGAGAAGCGCGCCGCCGCTGCCGCCACAGCGCCCAGGGCAAGCGTGTTTTCTCAACCCGAACGCACGCTCGCCTCTCCTTATGCCGCCCGTGCAAACGTTGCAGCTGTTTAACGGCTGCGCTTGTGTTTTGGTTTGTTTCCCGGCCAAAAGATGATTCCACCTTTACGCTGGGTCGGTCGAGGGCGAGGCGTTATCCCCGGCATCTGTTCCGATTGTTAAGCCTCCGTATCTTTGATAGGAGCCCACGCTCCAGCCAGGAATGCGGATATGGCTTTTTAAGAGAGGAGCGCTGGAGCAGGGCTGAGCGCCAACAGGCTCTGCGGTCGGTCCAAACGTCCCCGCTGAATAGCTTGCATTCATCTAATCGCAGTTGTGTTACAAATGCATGCATCAAAATAACGCCAGCGTGACCCTTTTTCCTAACGTTTGCTCGGCGTGTCACTGCGGTTATCGATACGCTTTGCTCAGCCCGAGCAGAGACGGAGACAGAGAGGCCCTGCCCCTGCCCCTGCCCCTGCCCCGTTTGGGGAGCAAGCAAGTCGCGGGAAGCCCGTTTGCGTGCAGCCTGACGTGGGCCGGCGGCGGCGACGTGCTGCATCCGTGAGCGGCGTGAGAAACAAAGGGACGCTTTTTCTGGTCGCTCACGTCTCACTGGTGGGCACGCCTTGGTCAAGAGTGACAGAGGAGCCTGGCTGCATTATCCTATTTACAGCCCGAGCCTTTGCTGACAAACAAGGCAAACAATTCATCTTGCGGCACATGGGAAATTCTTACGGGTCCGTCCTTGTGTCAAGTGCTCTCGGCGGTCCAAGTAGGTGATGAATGTCGTAGCTGAGGAGTGAATTGCCGCCTGTCGCCGGCAATCATTGGCTTGTCAACCGGCGTGTAATGTGCTTTTATATATGCCCATTAGTTTGGTTGGGGAGAAAATGGTCGGCGGCGCTCCAGCATCTGAGTGACACGCATCAAAGCGTTGCCCTGTTCATGCCGGCCGGTGGCACATTTCATCCCCCGTAGCTCGTTTGTGTCACAATTTGGGTTTGGTTACCAAGCCGTACGTAGTAAATAGTTTAGAAATCTGTTCGAAAATGCTCCAATGTTCAATGCCATTTCACTGTCTTTGAAAAGAGGGTCTGGAAACCAACGTGTCTCAACATTCTAAAGAGCAAAGACTATTTGCGGGCTGCGTCAATGACGCGGCGGACGGAACCTGGCCCCCGGGCCCCGGGTGTGACACCTGCGGTCTCTGGCGCGGCGTTGTGTGACTCCCAAGGCTACGCAGGCCTCGCACACTGCAGCACACACGACCGTCGCATCGTACGAGAACCCGCTAAGACACACGCCTCCATCTTTGGCTGAGCGCCTTTGTGGGCCTGCGCAAAGCTTTGGGAACAAGGACGGTCCCACGAGTCGTTGTGACCTTAACCGCCGAAGCTCCCTCCCGGGGAATCTCCCGGGGATTCTCCCGGGGAATGCCAACAAAGCGCTTTGAACGTGTTACAAACGGCAGAGAAGGCCCCGCGCGCCAGCCTCACAGCCCTCCTCGTGCCAGCCTCACAGCCTTCCTCGCGCCAGCCTCACAGCTCTCCTCGTGCCAGCCTCACAACCCTCCTCTCCGCTCTTGTTCGCAGGAGATCGCGGCCTACTTGATAACGTTTGAAAAGCACGAAGAATGGCTCACCACGTCGCCCAGAACAAGGTAAGACAATGACGCCGTACGGCCCGACTCGTTGTCCTCTCATCTTTGCCCTCCTTTACGCGCTGAAATGAAACGAATGAAAAATCGCCATCTTCGGGCAGGCGGATGGCTGCGTGTGAGCGCGTGTGTAACGTAGCCACGGGGAAGCGTCCTGCACAAAAGCGCGAGCAGTCTAACGCTTGACAATTGTCATTTTGCTTGCGACTCACTCCTGCTTTGAACCCTTCGAGGCCTAAGGCTGGCAAAACACGCCACGCCACGCCACGCCACGCCACGCCGCCCAAGCCTGAGGGCGAAAAACTCGACTAGTTCTGGAAATTCAACAATTGGTATCTCCCGACACATGGGAGGGCTTACGCTCGTGGCTTTCGTTTTTCCAAATGCGTCGGAGGCCGTCCCGGATTGCCATCGATTTTACCGGCCGACGCCTTTCATCCAGATGAGCGGAGGAAAGCAAAGTGACGCCTTCCCGGTGCTATGCTTTGGTGGACCTCACCCAAAACATGCCAACACAAAGCCGAAGGACGTATGTGTAAATACTGCAGCAATACGAGACGGTGCTGGCGGCGGTGGTGCTGGCGGCGGTGCTGGCGGCGGTGCTGGTGGCGGTGCTGGCGGCGGTGCTGGCGGCGGTGCTGGCGGCGGTGGTGCTGGCGGTGGCTCCGTCCGTCACTGGCATGCGTTGCTCTCTGATGCTCTCTGTTGCTCTCTGTTGCTGCCCGTGCGCTCGCCGCATGGGGGATTCCAACCTCGCCTCACGTCTCAGTGCAGATGCTGCTTGAACAGAAAACAGAACGGCAGGAAGGAGCCCCCCCCCCCCCCCCCCTCCTTCTCCCACTAGTGCGTACATCCGCAAAAAAAAACACATCCCGTGGCGTGCGGGAGCCATCCCTACGGGGTTGCGCTTGATGTGGATCTCAATAAGGGCGAGCGAGAGAGGCGCTGAAAAGTGTCAAGTGTTTGTCTTTTCCTTCACGTCAGCGTGTAGTGGCCGGCCAAGGTTGTCAGCAACGAAAGGGAGGGGCTTGATGGGAGCCCATTGACGGCTGGCCGCTCAAGGTCGTCGGCCAAAGGTCAAAGGCGGGGCACCTGCCTGTCGCCTTTGCGATCGCTGTCGCACATCTGGCGGCGCCCGCTGCAAGATGCCAAGCGTGATTCACAGCGAGCGTGATTTGTTCTCTCGTAGTCCACGTTCCCTCGAATTGGGGCGGAAAGTGGTTCAAAAAGCGTGCAGCCTTGCTAGCGACCTTGCATTTCCACGGAAGGCAGGGCTCGTCGGCATTGTGGCTTTTGCGAAGCCCGTTGCTTCGGCCGAGTGAATGCGATGAATGCATTCATGCGAAAGGACAATTAGGAGTTTCCTCCCATCTCCTCGCTGCCAATGCGCTCATGGTGTGTTGAGCGCTTTGGCCGGCCGAGCGAGAGCACGCGAACCAGTGAAACGCTGGAAGAATGCAAATGGAGAGAGCGAGAGAGTGCCAGCCTTCTTTGTCTGCCATAAAAGAGACAAACGTCTCCTCGGGGGCTTTTTCACAGGTGTGCGCATGCTGTCAGATGTAGAAAGTAGCGAGCAGAGGGTGTCACACAGTGCTCTGGCCCAAGAGCTAATGGACACCCGAGTCTTGTGAAAAGCTTGCTTGTTATCCCCGCCATCCGCAACCGGATAGAGTCTGATGTGGCCGATGGAAAGCCGAAGCCGACCACGGACCGATCGGATTTTTCACCTTCCGCTTACGCGCTGTGGCTCATTTGCAAGTTCGAAAGGCACGGCCCCCCAGTCCGTGGCCAGGGGTGGCGGGCGGCGTGACGCTGAACCTCGCCGCCCCCCCGTCCCAACGCAATCGCCCTTTCTCCCCCGACAAGAACAACAGCAACGGCGCCGCTCCAAAATGAACAGCGGGTCCCTCCGGACAGCTTGCAAAGACAAGGCTTTTATTAAAACATACGTACAGCAGCTCTGCTGGCTGCCACCCTGGAGGCGCTCCGGCAAAGCTGAGAGCCAGCAAGCGCTCTTTGCGCAAGCCCGACGGAGCACGACGACGCCTTTGTAAACACGTTTGATCAGATGACTTCCAAAAAAACAAAAAAAAGGCAGCAGCCCGTCCGTCCGTCCGTCCGTCAGTCAAACGTCAGCTGGCCCAATCTGGCTTTCACGGCTCTACTCCACGGTGCCTCAGGAATGACTGCGTGAAGCCGACGGCGACGCCTCCTCGCCTCCTCCTCCTGCCCGGTGCACCGTTGCCCGTGGTGCATCCGGCATCGCTGACTGGGGGGAAAAAAGAAGCATAGCCGCTTGTGGCCAAGAAGGCTCGCTGGCAGACTCTGGGTGGTATATTGAAAATGAAATCCTCTGCCTCCTGGATAGAGATCAAGCCGTCACAGATTGTCACCTTGTTTGACGGCGACACAAAATTCAATGGACATCCAAAGAGACAAAAGCGGGACAACAAAAGCGTGACAATGTTGCCTTCTTATCTGAGACGCGATAATGACAGAAATATGTCCCGTGCCAGCGCAAGCAGACTTCTTTGTGTCCTCGGCGGACAGTTACTGCTCCTTCCTGTCCTGTCCTGTCCTGTCCCGTCCGAGACTGGCTCTGCCTTTGCCCACTGCTGCTAATGGCAAGACCCGATCCCTCTCTTTCAAGCGGCAAAGCTGAAATCTCTCTGAAGGTTGCGGACGGCCGCCACCGGCAAAGACGCCGCACCTGCCCAGCCCAGCCCAATTCTTTGCAAAGGGCGGGCGGCCGGCCGGCCAGCCACGCGCCAACGACAAATGGCGGCGCTGACCCTTTGCACCAGCAAAAGTGGTGCCAGCGCGGCTGGTTTTGCGGCTTAAACAGCCGTCCGCCGCCGCAACCTTTGCCCCTCAGCACCGATTGAGCCGCAGGAGGCAACGGTGTCATTCTCGCTCGGCCCCGACGGAAAGAAACAATCGACTCGGGTGCTTCATTGTGGGGCCTCTGGTTGATCCTCGCTCTTCATTCCCTCCAAGTTAGCCTTGAGCGAGTGCAGATTTGTGTTGGAGAGCGAGCGAGCCAGCGAGCACGTTGCACGTTAGCACCTTGACCACTTCAACTGCTGGAGAAGGAAGTTGGGCGCAATCTATTCATTGATCAATTCAAAGAAAAGGCGAGCGATTCATCATTCAAAGCTTTTCTCTTGGTATGTGCGCAAGTTGGACTCCTTTCAGATGGGATCATGAATAGTGATAACGTCCTTCAAATGCAGCCATCCGTTTCATTGAGAGGGATTGCCTCTCTCTCATTGTTTGCAATTCAAAGCATGACATTTCATTTCTGCCATGGACGACAGCTTCGTCTTTGATTCTTGCACGTCCGAGCGAGGCAAATCAAAGTGGAAAAGCACAGCCGTGTTCAGACTTGGCTTTTCTCCTCGCACGCTAAGGCCAAAGCCGCGTGAAGCGCACGCCAACGCCGTCAAGTTGGATGGGCGACCGCCAGTCAGATTTCAGTTAGCCCTTCCGGAGCGGCTGGTCGTTCCTCTCGGAGCTGGAGCCCGAGGCTCGGGTGCTCCGGGGCTTTGGGCCCGGTGACCTCCTGTCCGCCGTCCGTCCGTCCCTCCCTCCCTCCCCGGGGCGCGTGCGGCAAACAAACGATGGCACAGGAGAAGATGGAGAGGTCAGAGAAGATGCTTGGGGGTCCCCTGGCAAGCGATAGGCAGGAAGCTTGCTTTTCCGGGGGAAATAAATGCTTGTTGGCTTCTTGGCTGCGCTTCCAAAGGGCGAGCAACTCCGCCACGTGTTGGATTTGCCAAACGAAGCGGGCGACTTTGCGCTGGGGTGACTCTGCCTTAATGGCTGAGCAGACGCCAAATCCCCCCCCCCCCCCCCCCCCCTTCTCCGCAAGGCTTGCTGCCTTTCACACTGGGGTTATGATGAGTTGAAAGCACTTAAAAGCTTTTGGCCATTTTGAGGGTCCAGAGGCGCAGGGAGCCATCACGCTCCGCTTTTAGAGGAAGTAAAATCCCGCATGTCCGCCGCACTTGAATATTATAAGTGCTGCTTGTTCTCCCGTCTGCACGTTTGGACTTCTACTACGCTCCCTCCCGCCATTCAAATGAGTCGCTTCTAGGGTCGCACATGGACTGACTGTCAGCGCGTCTTGTGGAGGAAGCAAACTGGTAGCAAGAGACCAAGAGAGCCGTGCCCTTGCGGACGTCCTTGGCACTCGCCCTGAAATGGATTTCTCTCAAAAGCTCCTGTTGCGAGATGTTGTACACCCAGCGCTTGGCCCTTTTGGGCCAGGATTTGGGGTGCGAACGTCATCCGTTCCTGGCATCTTTTGAGAGTGAACGGCAGCATTGTGCCTCCGGTGTGTGTGTGTGTGTGTGTGTGTGCGTGTGCGTGTGCGTGTGCGTGTGTGCGCGTGCATTTGCTGGCGGATGCATGGTGTGCCAGGAGCAGAGAGATTGCTTTTGATTTAATGGCCATTGTGCTTGACTTTGCGTGTAGTGGGGTGTCCTTCCTTCTCTCCCTCCCCTCCCCTCCCCTGGACGCTCTCAATCCAACAGTACGTTTTATGAAGTGCGGTCGAGCGTGTTTCACACTGGAGAGTGACGCCATCGTTGGCTTGCGTATACGCATAGACGACTTCTTTGCTTTTTTTCTCCCTTCTGAGGAGCCGTTGACCATTTCTGTCTTTTCAGATTGTGCCTGCGTGTGCATGTGTGTTGTCTGGAATTCTTTGTCCAATTTGTTATTTACTGCTCGTGTTGCTATGGCAACCCCAGCTTGCATTAAATGCTCGTGTCTCTGTTGCACGCAATGAGTCAGCTGAACCCCCCCACACACACCATCCATGCATCTAGCAACAAATGCGCATCCACGAGAGTGACAAATAAACGTGAAAGGCAGCAAAAGAAATACGTAAGCAAAATGAATGGAAAGCCAATGCACATCTTAGGCGCGTGCACTCTGCAGATGAGCAATCCATGAGTCGGACCTCCGCCAGATGACCTTGGAGTTCTCTTTGGCTCTGATGACTTAGTTTGCTGTCATTGTGATGATGTTCAATCACTCAAACATCAGGCCGGATAGCAGCGATGGCTTTGGTGCGTAGGGCGACGTGGTCGCCGGTGATGCCCGCTGATCTCCGCTGATCTCCACTGATCTCCACTGCTGATCTCCGCTGATCCCCGCTTCCGTCATGAATTTGCTTGACGATTGCCAGACGCGGTGGCAGAAAATGCCAACGCGCGGCTAATGTGGTCATCGTGCAGTCGGCTGAGCGTTTATGTCTGGGCGGCGACGCGGGCACTTTTCCCATCAACGCGCAACGAGAGGATACCTACCGTATGCGTTCTCACACTTCCCCCTCGGTCGGCGCCAAGCGAGCTACCAGTCTTCAGCTGGGCGTCTGGCTCTTTTGGATGTGACGACAGCGGGTGTTTCTGATCCCCTTTCCTCTTGAAGCTCACACAAATGGGAAACAATGCTTCCTTTCAAGTACAGAGTTAGGCTGCCACCCTGGACTTGACTCCAGAACGGACCCCCCACCCCCCCATCCCCCCCCCCGCTCGCGTTTTACAGACAAAGGCGCCAATTCGTGGCTAAACAGCAAAGTATATAAATGAGCGGCGTTCTGCTCGGTGCGATTCAATTGAACGTGCTTGTAATGATAAATGATTTTGCTTATGAGTCTAAAGTGGACCCGAGTGCAGTGGGAGCGGCAGGACTGTTGAACAATTGCTGCCGTCTCCCAGGGCTGTGGCCATTAGTCAATAAATTAGAAAGTAATTAGTTTCTGCTTCTGTGGCTCTATTTGAAGCTCCGCGCACAGGTGTAATGAGAATTTATTGGGGCTGTTGATCCGAAGGAGAAAAGAAAAGAAAAGAAAAGTCCAGGATTTGTACGAGCGAGCGCTGCCGGCGGCGCCGGGCAGCCGGGGCACACTTAGTAGTTATGATGATGAGATTTGCTTTCTTTGCGCCACCAATTAGCCAATAGCGCACGCTTTTGGGCAAGAGCACTTTTTGCCTGAGAATGACTGCGATTACAAGATACATAGTAGTTTGATTTCAAACGGTGTCAGCTTGACAACAAAGAAGTTGGACGGACGGACAGCAAGCATCCGTTTCATCCATTTTCTGCCAGCCAGCGGTCAGCTCATCCACATGCAGCGAGCGAACGAGCGCACTCTTTTTGTTTTCCCTCTCAGTCGGGAGCGTGGCACGGTTGCCTTTGGCCGCTCGCTCAGGCCGCGGTGTCCAAGCTCTTTGCCCCGACGCAAGGCCAACAAGCAAGAGAGGGCTCCGGGATTGGGCCAAAGCCAGCGCCGCCGCCATGTCAATGACCGGCGTGGAAGACATGGGGCAGTGGCGAGCAGATGAGAAAACAGCCTGATGGAAGGAGGGAGGGAGGGAGGGAGGGAGGGAGGGAGGGAGGGAGGGAGGGAGGGAGGGAGGGAGGGAGACACAGGAAGAACAGCAAGGGCGTGGAACGGAAGAGGAGACTGAACGGACGGACGGACGGACGGACGGACAGATGAGGCCAGCAAGGCGGATGGGTTCGCCAATTAGAATAAAATTAGCGGGACCTTGGCAAAGGCCAGGGCGCGCAGGCAAGCCAGAAGAGAGAGAGGAGGGTGAGTAGAGGAAGAATATCCTGGTGATTAAAAGCAGCAAATGATTAGTGGTGTGTAAGGCAGAGGAGAGAGAGAGAGAGAGAGAGAGAGAGAGAGAGCCAGCCGGGGTCACCTGAGCCTGCGGGGAGAATAAAGAGAGTAATGAGAGCAAGACTCCCTCCTGCTCTCCCTCTCCTCCTCCACCGTCACCAGCCTGCTCTCGCCCGCCTCACACATGACT